>NW_007079956.1:37544-41120 GCF_000164805.1 Carlito syrichta | reverse complement strand
GGCTGGTGGGGGGTGGGGTAGGTGCAGGTTGTCGTCCGATACCGATCTCGGTCGCCTTACCTGGAGGAGCCCCTGCGGGAGCAGCAGGACACCGGGCCCAAAGTCTGGCTCTGTCTAGGGACCCCAGACACCTGGATTTTATTTCAAATCCGCTCCCGCTTCTCTACAGGTGGCAGGAGGATGCCTCGACTTTAGACGTAGACGTCGGGGGCGGGGGGGTGCCCAGTGTGTCCAGATTCCAGGCCCAAGGAAACTAAAATTATCTTGGGCAGATGGGGGCGGGACCCGGGGAGGCGCCTGGGAGGAGGAAACTCGGGAGAAGGGGGAGGAGACTCCCTGACACTCGACGCCCACTGGGATTGTTTTTGCCCTTCCTTGCCTGGCGGCAGGTGCCAGGGGAGGATGCAGGTGCCTGGGGAGAGGCTGGAAAGACTGCGGAACAGAATGGCATCGAGAGCGCAGATCAAAGAGTCCAGATTACCTGGGAGGGAGGGGCTGGGGGCTGGAAGGGAAGGGGAAACGCCCCCCCCAGCTCTCTCCACACACACCCCTGCCCGAACTTGGTCTGTACATTGGCCAAGTTAGGGAGTCCGTCTGCAGCTCTGGGTCCCACCCCCCGGGGCAAAGAACACCCTTCGGGAGAGGGAAGCCAACCAGAAGGGTGTCCCGCGACATGGCCTGCCCCTTGACCTCCAGCCACAATCTAGCCACCAAGCTGCACCCTGGCCCCCTGAGGGCACCCAGGGTATGTCCTCCCTTCTGAGCAACTCACAAGGTCTCAGCTTCCCCTTTTAAAATCCAAGGGGTTAGCCGGGCTCAGTGGCTCAGCCTGCAGTCCCATGCCTTTGGGAGGCTGAGGTGAGTGGATTACCTGAGCCCGTGGGTTCGAGACCCGCCTAGGCAACTTGGCGAGCTCTCATCTCTACAATAAATCAAAAATTAGCTGGGCGTGGTAGCGTGTGCCTGTAGTTCCAGCTACTTGGAAGGCTGAGGCGGAAGAATCACCGGAGTCCAGCAGGTCGAGGCTGCGGTGGCCGGGAGCAGCCACTGCACTCCAGTCTGGGCGACAGAGTGACACTCCAACTCAGAAAAGTAAATAAATAAATAAAAATAAAATCCAAGCCGGCCTTGGTGGCTCAGCCTGTAATCCCGCGCCTTTGGGAGGCTGAGGTGAGTGGATTGCCTGAGCCTGCGGGTTCGAATCCCACCTGGGCAGCGAGACCTCATCTCTACAATAAAAAAAACCAAAAAACAAAAAACAGCCAGGCGTGGTAGTGCATGCCTATAATTCCAGCTACTTGGAAGGCTGAGGCGGAAGGATCCCTGGAGCCCAGCAGGTCGAGGCTGCGGTGGCCGGGAGCGGCCACTGCACTCCTGTCTGGGCGACAGAGTGAGACTTCGACTCAAAAAAATTAATTAATTAATTAATTAAATAAAATAAAATCCAAGGGGTTACGCAGGGTCACATGATGGGGAAAACCATGGTCAACTGCAGAATGCTCTGGCCTGGGCACCAGGGGACTCCCCTCAGAGAGATAACTTTAGTGCTTTTGTTCAGCACTGGGCAAATGGGCCTGGAGAGAGGGGCTGGGAGGCCGAGAACAAAGGCTGCGGCCACCTCCCAGCTTGAAGTGGGTGACTGTTGGGAAAACAAACAATCCACAGGGTGACAGGAGGTCTGCCCAGGGAAGCACAGAGGAGTGACTCCAGCCTCAACTTTCTCCAAACCAAGTTTTCCTAGAAAAACGAGTAAGAGTGGGCCAAGCAGAGGGGTTGGGGAGGGGGCAAGGTCACCTGGGTCACAGAGCAGCTTGTGTAAAGACAGAAGAGGCAATTCACTCACTCATTTATATAACTATGTATTAAGTACCTACCACATGCCAACCCCATGGTGGGTGCAGAGGTGGGTGTTGGGGATACAGCCATGAGCACAAAACAGACCCTACCCCATTCTCCCGCAGCCAGTCAAGGAGACTAATATTCATCAAGAATCACACAAATAAGACATGATGGATGACAACTATGCCGGGACAATGACTCATTCGGGGAGTTAAGGAAGACTTCACTGTGGAAATGACAAGTGAGCAGAGGCAGGGGGAGGTTGGAATGGGTGAATGGGAACACGGGGGCTCACCTTTGAGGGAACAAGTGCCAAGCCCTTGGCAGGAGGTGACATAGCACTCAGAGACAAGGGGTGGGGTGGGGAAAGTGGAGGGAGAACAGGCCGCACAGGCAACCTGTGTGGAAGGAGTGGAGATAGTCCCTGTGCTTCTGGAAATGTGGCCTGTGATTACCTGCCTCCAAATCTCCCCAGGCTCCTATAAAAAGACAATCTTGAGGCCAGGTGAGGTGGCTGACGCCTATAATCCCAGCACTTTGGAAGGCCGAGGTGAGAGGATTGTCTGAGACCACGGGTTCAAAACCAGCCTGGGCAACTTGGTGAGACTTCATCTCTACAATAAATCAAAAAGTTAGCCGGGCATGGTGGCGCATGCCTGTAGTTCCAGTCATTTGGAAGACTGAGCCCAAAGGACCACCCGAGCCCAGCAAGTTGAGGCTGCAGTGGCTGTGAGCATGCCACTGCACTCCAGCTGGAGTAACAGTGAGACTCCAACACAAAACAACAACAGCAAAGACAACCTTAGGCTTTTCCCCAGATAAGAAATCTCAGTCTCTGGGGCTGAGAACCAGGAATGTGTGATATTGACAAACCATCTGCAAACCAGATTTGAGAGCCATCCATCCTGTTTGTCCAGACTGGCAGGAGTAGTGGGCAGAGGCCAGATCTTGCAGGTTCTGTTTAGACTTAGGTAGAAGCACAGAGGAGTGGGCAAGTTTACATTTTGGAAAGATAACTCTGGACGTTGAAGGACAGGATGGAAAGGGAAGCCAGACTCTGAGGGCTGACTGCTGATGGAATCCACTTACATGGCTTTCTGGAGGGGGTGGAATTGTATGGACAAAAAGCAAGTCTGGGGTTGGAGAGGAGTTGACAGGAGGGGGCACAGGGATTTTTGGGAGGTAAGAGGGGCATTCTGTATCCTGGTTGTAACTGCCAGGACTCATGGAAAGGTACACTCAAGGATGAATTGTGCTGTGGATCTGAAATTTTTAAATAAAAACAACAACCAAAAAATAGATTTATAGTTCAATGGAACAGAATCCAGAGTCCAAATATAAACCCTTATATTTCTGGTCAATTGATTTTTGACAAAGGTGCCAAGACAATTGATGGGGAAACGGATAGTCTTTTCAATCATTGGTGTTGTGACAATTGAATACTCACATGTCAAAAGATGAATTTAGCTCACATGATGCATAAAACTGTAACTCAAAATAGATCATACATCTAAATATAAGAGCTAAGATTATAAAACTTATAGAAGAAACCATGACAGATAATCTTTATGACCTTGGGTTAGGCAGATAACTCAAATACAGCAGCAGAGACAAGCGACAAAAAGGAAAAAATTGATACATTAGACTTCATAATTTCCCCCCCTCTGGGTTAGAGTCTTACTCTGTCGCCCAGGTTGATTTTCTTTCTTTTCTTTTTTTTTTTTTTTAAGTTGGAGT
>NW_007079956.1:21992-36762 GCF_000164805.1 Carlito syrichta | reverse complement strand
GAGGGGCCACTGCACTCCAGTTTGGGCGACAGAGTGAGACTCCAACTCAAAAAAAAAAAAAAAAAAAATATTAGCCGGGCATGATGGTGTGCGCCTGTGGTTCCAGCTACTTGGAAGGTTAAAGCGGGAGGATCGCTTGAGCCCAGCAATTCGAGGCTGCGGGGCCGTGAGCGTGCCACTAACTCCAGACTGGGCGACAGAGTGAGACCCCGCCTTAAAATAAAATCAGTAAATAAAAATAAAGGAACAAACCGGGCTCGGTGGCTCAACCTGTAATCCCGCGCCTTTGGGAGGCTGAGGTGAGTGGACTGCCTGAGCCCGCGGGTTCGAGACCCGCCCGGGCAGCGAGACCTCATCTCTACTATAAATCAAAAAATTAACCGGGCGTGGTAGCGCATGCCTGTAATTCCGGCTCCTCGGAAGGCGGAGGCGGAAGGGTCGCCGGAGCCCAGCAGGTCGAGGCCACGCTGCGGTGGCCGGGAGCGGCCACTGCACTCCAGTCTGGGTGACAGAGTGAGACTACAACTCAAAAAAATAAAATAAAATAATAAAAGAACAGAATGAGTTACCTGCTAGGGTACTGTAGTGGTACTCCAGGAAGGGAAAAGGCTGCAAGAACTTAGGCAGCCTATATTTCTAGTTGCAAAATGGGAATAACGAGGCCAGCCCTCTAGCGAAAGGCTGGAATAAGACAGGGATTGGGCAAGAACTGCGTGCAAGTGATGGGGGGCTCAGGGTCTGAGGAACGGGCTGCCCCTCACCCCAAGTCCTAGTCTCTGCAGTGCGCAGAAGAGGCCATGGCAAAAGACTGGAAAAGGCAGTTCAGAGCTGCGGAGTCATGAAGCACTAGTGTGCATAACTAGGGGTGGTTTAAAATGCCATCAACATGTTTGCAAGAAGTAGCAACTATCACATACCATCAGCCACACCCACCCTCCCAGTCCCGGGACGCCCAGCCCCAGCCCAGGACGCAAGCTCGAGCGGCGCTACGGGGGTCAAAACGCAGCCGCAGCTGCGGCCTGGAGGCGGCGCCCGGGCACCACGCGCGGCCCCGCCCCGTCACGTGCCCGAGCGTCGCGTCACACCCGGAAGCAGCGGCCCGTGCGGAGCCGGCGGAGATGAGTGGGGAGCCGGGGCAGGTGTCCGTGGCGCCCCCTCCCGGGGAGGCCGAACCGGGCAGTGGGGTCCGCATCGTGGTGGAGTACTGGTGAGCGGCCCCGGCTAGAAGGTCCCCGCGCGCGTGTCCTGGGCCGGACGGAGGTGGGTCCGCGCGAAGCCCCTCCCCCGGCTCCCCAGCCCACCCAGTTCCCCTCTCCCTAGTGAACCCTGCGGCTTCGAGGCGACCTACCTGGAGCTGGCGAGTGCCGTGAAGGAGCAGTATCCGGGCATCGAGATCGAGTCGCGCCTGGGGGGCACAGGTGAGGCCCGCAGAACACCTGCTGAGTCAGTCTGTGTGCTAAATCCCGGCTCGACCACTCTCTAGCTCTGACATTGGCTGCTCTGTGTAAAATGCCCGCAGTGTCTGGCACGTGCTAAAATGTCCAACCAACTTGAGTCCCCTTCCATAGGTGTGTGTGGGAGCGGGGGTGGGTCACAGATGAGGAAGCCTGCGGGGAAAAACCGATTAGACTGCCGCAGTGTAGGGTCGGGAGAGGGAGCCCGGCGAGGCCTCCCTTAGGTTCCTGGGAGTTGACCCAGGGTTGGAGAATGGCTTACCGAGCTACAAAGGAGCCTCTAACTAGACTTGTGGGGGACATGAAGGAGCCTGTGTGAAATCTGTGGAAGGACTGTGGAGGCCCTTCGGAGGGCCACCTCGGACTTCTGCTTCTGTTATCAGCACACCATTTATTCCTTTCATCCCAGGAGCCTTTGAGATCGAGATTAATGGGCAGCTGGTGTTCTCCAAGCTGGAGAATGGGGGCTTTCCTTATGAGAAAGATGTGAGTATTTGCAGTGTCCAGAGGACCCCGGGTCACCCTACCCCAACAGTGCATCATCCTCACATTCCATGTCTCTGCCCTTTAGCTCATAGAGGCCATCCGAAGAGCCAGTAATGGAGAACCCCTAGAAAAGATCACCAACAGCCGTCCTCCCTGCGTCATCCTGTGACTGAACTCGACACTGGACTCCTGCTCTGTTTGGGGATCCAAGCCTTGGTCTCCCCTTTGGTCCTGCTGGGAGCTTCCCCTGCCTCTTTTCCCTTACTTCGCTCCTGGTAGCAGAGACCCTGGCCTCCATTTTGCCCCCTTGGGTACGAGGGGGGAATAGAAGCTTCTGTGGCCTTATGGATAGGAGACAGATGCTCTCCATGGACTCTTCCACAGCCTCCTTATACGCCCTTCCTGGGATCAGTGCCCACAGAACCCAGTCTTTTCTCCAGCTTGGCAGTTCCTGTCAGGTGCCACAGTATGTCTTATTTATTCTCCCCTAGCCCGGGGCAGTGTCTGCTGTTGGCAATAAACTGGCACTTCGAACACTTGTGCCAACTATTGTGTGTCTTTATATGTCCAGTCTGGGCTTGGAGCGGGGCACAGAGACCAGGCCAGCCCAGGCTTTGTATCACCAGGGTGGCTATGCTGGGTGGGCTTTTTGGACAGCGAATTCTAGTTCATTGAGCCAAGGCAAGGAAAGTGAGTCCCACAGTAGACACTGCCTCTTCCTTCCCCCACCCTACCCCCTAATCCCTTTACCCATAGGGAGGAAATGACCCCTCTCTGGTGGGTGGGCTTAGGAATTAGTTTGTTCTAAGTAAGAAACAACTGGTTGTCAAAGGGGTCCCAGGTCAGAATCCCAACTTCCTGATTCCTCCCAAACCAGAAGCCAGGAAACAGTGTTAGGCCTCTCGTACAAGTTTTCTGAAGATTCCTAGCCAATCCTTCCAGGAAGAGTTGTATAAGGTGAGCAGTAAGGGATGGCACAGAGCCACCCCAGATATAGGCTGGTGCCCAGCTGTTTTCCAAAATATATTTGCGAATGGAAGAAAGTGGGTATGGAGAAGGAATATCCCTCCCCCAACCCCAGGGATTTCCCCCTTCCATATAACACCCACTCTACCCCTGGGTCTTTATTTCATCTTTAGAAAAACAAAACAAACAAAAAATATGTAAAAACAAAAAAGCACTCTGTACAAGACTTGTGTATGGACACTACTGCTGCTCCCTTCCTCCTGGGGGCAGTGCTAGATCTCAGGGACAGCCTCTGAATGGGTTGCTCTTGTTCCCAGACATTCCCTTGGGACCTCTTCCCCTCCTAGGCCAGCTTCCCTAAGTCTACTTCAGTACCGAGGATCTGAAAGAAAAGGGCCTGGCTCGGCTGCGGCCTGAGGTGAGGAGTCTGTGGCTGTGGCATCCATCGGACCCTAGAGTCTGGTGGGGCAGGGCTCCAAAACCAGCCCAACACTCTCCAGTGCGGCCCCTCTTCCACCAGGCTGGCCCCTCTCAGCCACCTGAGAACTCAAGCACGAAGGAAGATTCCTTAGGACAAGAATGGCAGGCTCCCCTGGATGTGATCTGAGAGCCTCCCTGCCTGGTGACACAGGTGGAAGTCAGGCCTTCCCCACTCCCTGAGGGCACAGCAGGGCCTCTGCAGACAGTGGCCTTCTGGTTCACACTGGTATGTCCAAGCCCAGATACTCAGGGTTCTCTGCTGTAGGGGTCCCTTCAAAGGTGCCAGGTGGAGACCCCCGCTCTGATGGGTCCTGGTCCCAGTAATAGAGGTTGTCAAAGGCTGGGCTGAAGGCTGGAGGAGGGTGGGACTGAGGGGCAGTCCCTCCTTGGGGTGCCAGGTACTCGGGGTTCTCCACGGCACCCCCAAAGGCAAAAACGTCCTTGACAACCCCATTCTTCCCTGGGGAGAGAGTCTTGGGCCTTTCCAGAGTGGCACCAGCAGGTTGGGCAGGAGGCAGAGTGCCCTCTCGGGGCGAGGCGGGCTGCAGCCAAACATCTGGTTGGTTCACATATTCTGAAAGAGCAGAAGAGGACTTATTAGGGAAAAGAACCCAGTGTCCCTGCCACTAACTGCCACCTCCACACTGGACCCTGTGTGAGGGTCCCCAGCTTTCCCGCCTCCCAGCGTCTCAGCTCAGGCCTGGATTCCGTACCGGGCTGGGGGCTGCAGGTCAGCGGGGCAATGTAGCCATCAGTCTCAGGGGGCAGGGGTGCTGTGGGGTCTTCGCTGTACCGCTGTAGAGGGCTGGGGTCATGTGGGGGGAGGCTTTGCAGCCCCTTGGCTGCGCCTATTCCCAGGTCACCATCAAACACATCGGAGCCAGTCCCTTCGGAGGGTGCCAGTGGGGACCTGGGGGCCTCCTCTTCAGTGGTCTCTAGCCCCAGCGTCAGGTCACCACCACCACTCTAGGGATAAGAGAGAAAGTCATGATGGGGGGGTCACTCATGAATCTGTGATGGAAGGTGACAGGGTCACAGGAAAAAAACAGGTCACCTTTGGGGGTATGGCACAGTCACTGTGGAGAGAACAAGGTCACAGGAGTAGGAAGGTGGTGGGGATTTTCCTTAGGGATAATAAGGTCTCCATGAGAGGTGATGGTTGGGGGAACATCAGAGAAAGGGACCCTAGTCCATTGGGGTGGGGGAAGGTAAGCAAACACAGCCACCACTGTGACCAAGGACACTGACCCTAGTGGATGAGCTGCGGTGCCTGTGGTGAGCTGTGCTCCCGGCGCCCGGGGCAGGGTCTGGGCAGAAGAAGCCCTGCTGGGGTACCAGATACTCCTCGGCATCCACCAGGTCCCCCATGTCGTCATCCTCCAGCAGTGAGCGGTAGAAGGTACTGTCCAAGGGGCTGGCTGGGCCCAAGTCCTCATTCTGGGAAAGAGGGAGACATTGGGTGGCAGCCCCTCACCAGCCCAGGGTGCAGCTCCCACACACAGGGTGAAGAGCCCAGCATGCCAAATCATCTCCCTTTCCCGCCTGCCGTGGGAGGGTGTCCTTAGCCACAGGCAGGGTTGCAGCACAAAGGCCCAGTACCTGGATGACCACAAAGCGCTGGGGGTCCCTGGCCATGCGGGAGAATTCGGCCACCAACTCCCGGAATCTCGGCCGACATTCAGAGTCAATCATCCAACCTGGGGCAGAAGAGAGGTCAGCATCCTCTTCCTGAAACAGCCTGTGTGCTCTCTGCCCCTACCCCTCCCACTGCCTCTGCAATCTGGCCTAGACAGCCCCAGGTGACAGCCCAAATCTCTCAGGTGGTAGAAGAGCAGTACCCACCTCTGAGGTCTTGAGACAGAACCTCTGGGCATTCTCCTAACTTCTCTTCTAATTTTGCACAGAAGCTTCTCGCTAGCCAGTCCCCGAGAACACCTTCGGACTTTGACCGTAAAAGGGATATGAAATGCTTTCACGGCTCCTTTAAATATATCAGGGCCTCTGGGTCCTGCTCTTGGTACCCTCCCATGCCCTTTGTGGGCTCTTGCACCCAGGACCTCCCACCCCTCCTCCATGCAGCCAGCACAGCTCAGCCACCCACATTTGACCATAATCATGTAGACATCGATGGTGCAGATGGGGGGCTGGGGAAGCCGCTCCCCCTTCTCCAACAGGTCAGGGATTTCCCGGGCAGGGATCCCATCATAAGGTTTGGCCCCAAAAGTCATCAGCTCCCACACAGTCACACCTAGGGACGAGACAGGAGTCAGGGGTGGGGGAACTTCAGTGTTCAAGCCCAGAAGCTCCACCCAGGAGCCTGGCACCATAATGAGGGTGAAGGGAGAAAGATGAGATGCCCGGAGACCGGATCCATCTAGTCTTTCCCCAATCCCTAGTAAGTGGGAAGACCCTGCAGGGTGGGGCACAGGCTCCCACATGCTGAGGTGTCTCCACAATTCCCCCCATTCCAGTTCTCATCCTCCCACCAGCATCCCCCCAAGGCCGTGGCTCCT
Organism: Carlito syrichta; assembly: GCF_000164805.1. Classification (NCBI taxonomy): domain Eukaryota; kingdom Metazoa; phylum Chordata; class Mammalia; order Primates; family Tarsiidae; genus Carlito; species Carlito syrichta. The sequence goes on along the minus strand of NW_007079956.1, from coordinate 30,863 downwards.
CGTCCAGCCCTCCTGACGCTCCCCCCCACACACCGTAACTCCACACGTCACTCTGGTGGGTGAACCGCCGGCGGAGAATGGACTCCAACGCCATCCACTTGATGGGTACCTGGGAGGGGAGAGGGGGAAGTCCTCCGACTGGGTGTGCTGGGGAAGTGGCTCTTCTCAGAGTCCTCCTGGGGGGACCAGGCCCTACCCCACCCTGCCTCCTCCACCGCCTGCTCTCACCTTGCCCCCATCTGCATGGTACTCTGTCTCGTCAATGTCCAGCAGCCGAGCCAGCCCGAAGTCTGTAATCTTGACGTGGTTGGGACTCTTGACCAGCACATTCCGAGCAGCCAGGTCCCTGTGCACAAGTCGCACGTCCTCCAGGTAGCTCATCCCCTGGGATGGGAGGCACCCGTGTGGGTCTTCCGGGAAGGCCTGGCCCCAGCCCCATACTCCCAGCCCTGCATGGAGACCGGGGCTTGCTCCCGAGGGACCTGCAGAGCCCAAGCCCCCAAGTGCGCACCTTGGCAATCTGCACACACCAGTTCAGCAGGTCCTGGGAGCCCAGGCGCCCGCGGTGTTCCCGGACATGGTCTAGGAGGCAGCCATAGGGCATGAGCTGCGTCACCAGCTGCACTGTGGATGTCAGGCAGATGCCCAGGAGGCGGGAGACGTACGGGGAGCCCACACCAGCCATCACGTATGCCTCCTGGGGGCGAGGGGACACTGAGAAGGAAAGACCCCAAAGCCCCCAGCCCCCACGCAGCCCACCTGAGGGGCAACACCAGCCATCACAAACCACAGTCTGCAGTGGAGGCTTGGAGGAATCACATCTCCCCAAGGCTCAGTGAAGCGAGACTAGAGCCCAGACCTGCAGCCGAGAGGTCCCTCCCATATTCCCAGCAGGAGTGGTGCAGGGACTTACGTCCAAGATTTCTTTGTTGGCTTTCGGGGATGTGTTTTCCCTCAACACTTTGATGGCCACTGGGATTTTCACATTCTCCCCATCAGGGATCCAGATGCCCTGAGCAGAAAGAGGAGGGTGTGAGTGGGCAGAGTGTGGGCCAGATGCACCTGCCTTCCCGGAGGTCAGAGGGCGTTACTTGTGCTCCCAACTTCCTTCCCACCTCAGGCTTGGCCCCACTTGTATCCACCTCTGTATCTGTCCTCTCTGTCTCCCTTCTCCCGCCTCTGTAACTGCCCTCTCCCAAACAGCACTACCCCTCCCATCAATCAGAACTCCTCACCACGCCCCTCCAGGCACCGCCCCATCCCCTAGGATGGCCCACCCCAGGACCTGGTCCAGACTCTGACCTTGTAGACTGTGCCGAAAGCTCCAGATCCAAGCACCTTCACCTTCCTCAGCTCCGTCTCTTTAAGGATCCGCATCTGAGCCTGATTGGGCATTGCTCCACTGGGCGTCAGTGGCTCCACCAGCTGGGGTGAGAAGGTGAGGTCAGTGCGGGGACAGAGCCGTAGACCCCATGCAGGCTGGAAGGCCTTCACCCAGCCTCACCTCCGTCTCCTGCAGCAGCCTCCGCATCGTATACTTCCGGATCTTCTGCTGCCGTCGCTTGATGAGGATCACGAAGACGATCGCCAGGACCACAACCAGCATAATGCCCACCACGGCAGAGATGATGGATGTCAGAGAGCTGGGGGCGGGAGCCAGGGTCAGGAATGGGGGGGGCCGGTCTGGGGTGGGAGGGACTAGGGGGCCCATGGACGGGCATGAAGGCCCCTGGCATTTAAGAAGGGAAGTTGGAAGGGTGACCCTTGGACTCTGACCTTCTACTACTCTAAAACCTGCCTTGACTCCCCACTGCCTCCACAATTAAGTCCAGAACTTACAGATAGGTGTTCAAAGCCCTCTCCATCCACATTTCCAAATTCCCTGTGCTCTCACCTCTGGCTCTTGCTCAGGGCTCTAAAATTTCCTGTGTAAAACTCATCAAGGAGCATGTTGATACACATGCTTGGCCAGGCGTGGTGACTCACGCCTATAATCCCAGCACTTTGGGAGGCCGAGGCGAGAGGACTGCCTGAGCCCAGGGGTTTGAGACCAGCCTGGGCAACTTGGCAAGACCTCATCTCTACAATAAATAAAACAATTAGCCGGGTGCGGTGGCGTATGCCTGTAGTTCCAGCTACTTGGAAGGCTTAGGCAGAAGGATCACCTGACCCCAGCAGGTCGAGGCTGCGGTGGCCATGAGTGTGCCACTGCACCCCAGCCTGGGCAACAGAGTGACACTCCAACAACAACAACAAAAGAACACATGATCCTCGACTTACAATGGAGCTGCATCCTGATAAGTCTATGCAAATTGAAAATATCGTAAATCAGAAATGCATTTAAGACACCTTAACCTACCAAACATCACTGCTTAGCCTAGCCCACCGTGAACATGCTCAGAACACTTGCACTGCCAACAGTCTACAGCTGAGCAGAATCACCTAACACAAGACCTAACTTATAATGAATGAAGTGTCGAATAGCTCATATAATTTATTGATTACCATACTGGAAGTCACATCCTTATAAAGTCAAAAACTCCCAAGTAAAATCATCATAAATTGGGAACCGTCTGCACAATTCTGGAGCCCGAGCCCCAGGAATTCGGACTGCTGCACAGGCTGGGGGCCAGGAATGTACACTCAATGATTCTGATGTCCTAGCCAAAATGTTCACCTATGGGCATGATTTTCCACACCTCCCAGACTTTGCATCTGCTGTTCCTTCACTGCCATTTCTCCATGGGGTCATCTTTCAAGACTCAGCTCATCCTGGGACAGGTGGAGCTTCTGAGCATTGACCCGTCATTCCGGTCATCCTGTTGCATTCACCCCCCACCCCACCATTCCTGGGCTTGGCACAGGGCCTGGCACATAGCAAGTCACTAATGCATGCTTGTCTCACGGACAAATGATGGCCCAGAACAGACTCCAGTCTGCTTCTGTCCCCAAAGTCCAACCCAAAGCTCCCCACTGCCAAGACGATCAGGTCCAACCCTGTGGCTGGTGACGTGGACCTATGCCCTGCAGAACCGACCCTAACCCGACTCCAACCAAACCCCTTGCCTGCCTCTGTGGCTCCTCACCAGCCCACCACATCAGAACCTTCTAACACATCCTGTCGCCTCCCCCCAGTGTCACCTCGCCTCTCCACCCATGCTTTCCACCCAAATGCAAGAAAAATGCCTGTCCCTCTTCCCAGGCCTGCTCAAATGCCACTTCCTCCTCGAAGCTTCCTACCACCCTGTTAAGAATTCATCAGTCCCTCGGTGGCTCAGCCTGTAATCCTGCGCCTTCGGGAGGCTGAGGTGAGTGGATTGCCTGAGCCCGCGGGTTCGAGACCCGCCCGGGCAGTGAGACCTCATCTTTACAATAAATCCAAAAATCAGCCGGGCGTGGTAGCGCGCGCCTGTAATTCTGGCTACTCGGAAGGCTGAGGCGGAAGGATCGCCGGAGCCCAGCAGGTCGGCGCTGCGGTGGCCGGGAGCGGCCACTGCACTCCAGTCTGGGTGACAGAGTGAGACTCCAACTCAAAAAAAAAAAAAAAATTCATCACTCCCTCCTACTGAAGCAGCTGCCCTCTTCTCAGTCTACCTTGAGTTCCAAGGAATTAAACTTTGCCTGTGTCCCTCACAAGGCATCGAGCCACTGGAGGGTGGGGAGGTACATGGTGTCTTAGCCATCTTTCCCTGTGACCTTCCCTCCACCCCTGCGAGTGTCCTGGGTGAATCCACAATGGATGAGTGGGTGGTGGAAAGGGACATATGTCAGGCAGTGACCGTGCAGGGACCAGTGGGGAAGTGAAGGGCAATGGGGGGGTAGGGTCCTGGGGACCAGGCCAACCTGGCTCTCGGCTCGGCAGGGCAGCCCTTGTCGTCCAGGTCCACACAGCTGCGGGAGAGAGAGCCTCATCAACAACTCTGGGAACCTCCCTCCTGGGCTCGCTCCAGCCTCACAACAGCATGGGAGGTGGGTGTGGCTGGGCTATTATCCCCAGTGACAAAGGCAGAAACTGGGCTCAAGGCCATTAGTGCTCTTTCTACACCCCACAAGGGGATCCCTTCCTCAACCTGGGAACCTGCATCCCTGGTTCCCCTATCTCTCCCCGTGGAGAGAGTGGAGGGTACCCAGAAGAGCATCAAGTCCAAAAGCTCAACTATTCCCTCCATAAAAGAGCTCCAGGGAGGCCAGGCGCAGTGGCTCAAGCCTGTAATCCCAGTACTTTGGGAGGCCAAGGCAAGAGAATTGCCTGAGCTCAGGGGTTTGAGATCAGCCTGGACAACTCGGTGCAATTAAAAAAAAAAAAAAAAAAAGCTGGGCATGGTAGCACGCAGCTGTAGTTCCAGCTACTTGGAAGGTTGAGGCAGAAGGACTGCCTGAGCCCAGCAGGTTGAGGCTGCGGTGGCCAGGAGCGTGCCACTGCACTCCAGTCTGGGCAACAGGGTGAGACTCTGACTCAAAAAAAAAAAAAATGTTACTTTTGTAATCAGAAAACAGATATGAAAAAGGTAGAGTTTGCTCCCTTTTACAATAAAAGCTCCACAAAGGGTCCTAAAAGGAAAGCCCCTTCTGCAGAAAAGGCCCTCAGACTCACGAGTGGGTGCAGTTGATGGGGCATGGTTGGCACGTGCCCTCCTCATCAGGGAACTTCCAGATGGGCATGTAGGAAAGGTCAGGTTTCACACCGCTGGGGCAGCGAGACACACAGAAGGGAGGATCCTTGTAGCGGGCACAGGCCACACACTGGTCAGCCTCCTGTAGAGGGTGGGGAGGTTTGTGAGGGTGTGAAACCAACACCCCCAGGGCAGCAGGATCAAGCCCTTGGGTCCCCTCATTCTTCCCACAGTCACCCAGCAGAGATTTCTACCCTGCTCCTAGGATAAACACCCAGCTCTTCACCCAGTCTCTGTGGACCCTCCCTCGGGGGTCCCTCCCTCCTTCAAGCTTGATCCCAGGCAGGAGCTTCAGCGCCCAGAGAAGGAAGTGCATTATCTAAGGCATAACAGTGAATAACAATAATAACCAGCCGGGCTCGGTGGCTTAACCTGTAATCCCGCGCCTTTGGGAGGCTGAGGTGAGTGGATTGCCTGAGCCCGCGGGTTCGAGACCCGCCTGGGCAACGAGACCTCATCTCTACAATAAATCAAAAAATCAGCCGGGCGTGGTAGCGCGTGCCTGTAATTCCGACTACTTGGAAGGCTGAGGCGGAAGGATCGCCGGAGCCCAGCAGGTCGAGGCTGCAGTGGCCAGGAGCGGCCACTGCACTCCAGTCTGGGCCACAAAGTGAGAGTCCAACTAAAAAAAAAACAAAAACAAAAAAAACAAAACAAAACAAGAAAGCCAAGATTGGCCAGGTGTGGTGGCTCACACCTGTAATCACAGCACTTTGAGAGGCCAAAGAGAGAGGACTGCCTGAGCCCAGAGGTTTGAGACCAGCCTGGGCAACTTGGTGAGACCCCATCTCTACAATAAATAAAAAAATAAGCCGGGTGTGGTAGCACATGCCTGTAATTCCAGCTACTTGGAAGGCTGAAGCAGAAGGATCACCTGAGCCCAGCAGGTTGAGGCTGTGGTGGCGGTGAGTGTGCCACTGCACTCCAGTCTGGGCAACAGAGTGAGACTCCAACTCAAAAAAACTAAATAATAGCCAGGTGTGGAGCTGTGTGCCTGTGGTTTCAGCTAGGTGGAGGCTGTGGTGGTTGTGAGTGTGACACTGCACTCCTGCCTGGGCAACAGAGTGAGACTCCGACACCACCCCCTCCCGTAAAATAAAATAAAATAAAATAAAGAAAGCCAAGGTTGGAAGCAGGACCTGGGTTTGAATCTAGGTAGTCCAATACCTGAGCCCACAGGTCTAACCACCCAAACACAGCCAAAGCCAGAAACACAGGCCTCCTTGGAACCCATGCACACAGTGTGAAGGGCCCCAGGGTTCCCCATCCCCTTTCTCCTTCTACCCTCCTGCTATTAGGTCTGAGCTCAAAGCCCTCTCCAGGGATGTTTTCATCAGACGGAACACACCCTGCAGCCCCTCGCCATCCTGCCAGGGTCATGGCGACCCCCCCCACCCCTTCTAGCTTCGCTCCACCTGGCTCTTAGCCTAGCAGCCCCTCACCGATCCAAAACAGGTCACTGAGCCATTCTGGGGTTGACACTCAGGGTGGCATGGTAGACAGTGTCTGGCATTCACATACTCCCTGGGGAGCCTGAGAGAAGGAATGGCGGTGAGGTGTCTGGGAAGCCCCCTGTGCGCCCCTCCAGCCGCCCCATCCTCCGCCCCGCATACCCCTGCAGTACTCGACATTCCTCCACGCACTCCTGGCCCCGAAGGAACTGGCTGCAGTTGACGCACTGGGTGGGCCCCGGACCCCAGCAGTGCCCTTGGGCACACAGTGGGTAGCAGGCCAGGCCCTGGCCCACTGCAGTGAGGAGGGACCAGAGGGGACTCTTAAGGGAGACCCCAGGTCCGAGTGAACCAGGGGAAGGGTCTGTGGGCGTGGCTCTGGGCTGCAGGGGTGGGGACAGGTGCTGGCAGTGAAGGGAGAGGAAGAGTTCTAAGATTCCAGAAACAGAAGGGAAGGGAAGGACGCCAAGACAACGTGGTCGGACCCAGCGAGAAGCCATGCCAAGAAGCCAAGCCAGCTGGAGCCGAGTCAAGGACGGCGCACCAGGGGCAGACCGTCCGCACACGTCCAAGAAAGCCGCCGCCGGGGCCCATGGGCACACCTGCATGCTGGCAGACGGGGGCAGGGGGAGTGGGTGCAGCACCGGGCTCCCTGCCTTACCACACTCGTTCTCTGGCCGATTGGCAGTATGGAGCAGGGCTTGGTGCGAGGTCCGGAAGAGCTGGTTCCAGGGCACCGTGTGTACAAAGCAGAGACGGGCGTTGCGGTGGATAAGGGCCAGTCCACTGCCCAGTTCCCGCAGCGAGCGCAGTCCCAGCCAGCTGATGTTCAGACCTTGCAGGGTCAGCGAGTAGGCACCACTGCGGGAGGGGTACTCAGCTGCAGGTTGGGCACCTTACCACGGACCCCTCCAAGGTCAGCAAGGGCCGCCCTCACCTTCCTCCTCTCCTCAGCACTGCTGTGTCCCTGGGGAACAGGAGTAAGTCCCCCACAAACGAGCTTCTCACCCGGCCTCCTCCCCGGACTCCTCCATCAGGGCCCTTCTGTCCCCAGTGCTCACTCATGCAGAACTCGTCCCCGGATAACTTGAAGGTTCTGGAATACACTGAGGTCAGGAAGGCTGTCTGGCCATGCGGAGATGTACAGGTACCCTGCAGGAAAAGGGTGAGATTAGGGGTGTGGGGGCAGGATGAGGACCACCAGACCCTGTGGAGCAAGATGCAGAAAGACAGAGCCCACCTGTTATCTCCTCCAGAGTCTCAAATACTCGGAGCTGTTCTGGCCGTAGCGGGGCAGTGTTGGAGGCTGGGTTCCTGAAGGATCAGGAGGGGAGTCAGCAGGGCCAAGAAAGGGGTGGGCATCACTCCAAGAGCTGGCCCCGTCACCCCACTCCCCACCCCACCATTTATGCCTTCGCTTCAAGCCTCGGCTCATCAAGCCGGGCTGTTCCCATCCTGGGCTTCAGAGCTCAGGCCATTGTTTGGCAGGATCTATCCTTTGATCTAGAGATCTCACTTCTAGGAATGTGGCCTGGAGAGACACTGGTCCCTGATCCCAGAGGCACATACAAGCCAGAACTGTTTGTAAGAGTGAAAATGGCGGCTACTTGGAAGGCTGAGGCGGAAGGAGGAAGGATCGCCGGAGCCCAGCAGGTCGAGGCTGTGTTGGCCGGGGGCGTGCCACTGCACTCCAGTCTGGGCGACTGAGTGAGACTCCAACTCAAAAAAAAAAATTAAATAACTAGATAAATAAATAAAACCCTGGTCAGGCATAGTGGCTTACGCCTATAATCCCAGCACTTTGGGAGGCCTAGGTGAGAGGATTGCCTGAGTCCACCGGCAACTTGGCAAGACCTCATCTCTACAATAAAAAAAAAACAGCTGGGCGTGGTGGCATGTGCCTGTAGTTCTAGCTACTTGGAAGGTTGAGGTGGAAGGATTGCCTGAGCCCAGCAGGTAAAGGCTGCGGTGGTCATGAGTGTGCTACTGCACTCCAGCCTGGGTGAGACTCTGACTCAAAAAAGAAAAACTCTAAATAAATAAAACTCTGACCTATACAGACTATAGAATTAAAACTGTCATTTAGGAGTGCTTAGTATCTACCAGGCACTGTTCTAAGAGTATAACAATTATAGACTCATTCAAGTTTTTTTTTCTCAAACTTTATAACAATCTTATATTCTCACTTCACCCCCACTTTACAGATAAGGAAACCGAGGTACGGCAAAGCAAAGACCACAAAACTAGTAAGTGGTTGAGCCAGGTTTCAAACCCAGGCAGTCTGGTTTCCAAGTCTGGGCTCTTAGCTGTCTCTCTTTGCTGCCACCTCCTCCACAGCTGTTGAGAGAGCGAGGTAGCTCAGGAACGGCCGTGACCAGCGCTCCAGAGCAAGGGGCAGACAACACTCACGATACACTCCCATTGACATAAACCAGCCTACCCGGCAAAGTGATGAAAATGATATTTCTGGCCAGGTGCAGTGGCTCATGCCTGTAATCCCAGAACGTTGGAAGGTGGAGGCAAGAGGATTGCCTGAGCCCAGGGGTTTGAGACCAGCCTGGGCAAGACAGCAAGATCTTGTCTCTACAACAAATAAAAAAATTAGCCGGGCATGGTGATGCATGCCTGTATTTCCAGCTACTTAGAAGGCTGAAGTGGAAAGATCACCACCTGAGTCCAGCAGGTCAAGGCTGCGGTGGCCGTGAGCATGCCACTGCACTCCAGCCTGGGCGACAGAGTAAGACTCC
>NW_007079956.1:14907-21604 GCF_000164805.1 Carlito syrichta | reverse complement strand
CCTTCCAAGTAGCCGGAATGACAGGCATGCGCTACCACGCCCGGCTGATTTTTTGATTTATTGTAGAGATGAGGTCTCGCTGCCCAGGTGGGTCTAGAACCTGAGGGCTCAGGCAATCCACTCACCTCAGCCTCCCAAAGGCGCGGGATTACAGGCTGAGCCACCGAGCCCGTCTAGAATATTTTCATCACCCCAGAAATTTCCCTCACTTCCTTCCTTTCTGGGTCTCTCTCATCATAGAGCGGTTTTGTCTGTTCAGAGCCTCACCTAATGGGAATCACACAGTATGGAATCTCGTGTCTGGCATCTCTTGCTTGCCATAATGTTTATGAGATTCAGTCACATTGTGTGTGTCAGTGGCTCACGTCTTTCTGTTGTTGAATAGAATGGCATTGTGTGAGTGTTCCATTGTTTATTCATTCACTATTGATGTACATTTGAGTGATTTCCAATCGTGGGGCCATTTTGAATAAAATGGCTATGAACTCCCAGGGGACCTTATCTAGATGGTTTGACCTCCACACAAGTCCATGGTTCACGGATAGCACGTCATTTACAAAAATAACCACCCTCCCCTGCAAAGGCCTCCTCCCTCTGGTCTCCCCACCTGCCGCCTTGGCATTCCTGGCCTCCCACCATCCCCCAGAGATGCCGACACATCTGGGTCCTCCTGGCTCTGTATCTGCCCTGATACTGCCTCAAGTCATTGTGCTAGTTCTTACCCATCAAAGCTCTGTGGCAGAAATGCCAGGCTTCCAAAGATCTTCTTGCAGCCAGCAAACTCCTGGATATTGTCGCTGGTGACCGCCCTGGCCTCTCGCAATTGCTCCATGCCCAGACCATAGCACACTGCAGAGAGCAGGGCAGGCGGTGAAGGGGCTGCGCAGGACAGTCCGGCCTGCAGTCCCCTCCTGGGGCCGCAGACCCCTCTCCGCACTGGCGGGTGACATGGGGAAACGTATAGGACGAAGGAGGGCCAGGGGCAGAGCCAGTGGAAGGAAAGGACTGGGTCCTAGGAGGGCCTGAGCGAGGATGGGACGGGGTGGGCGGGGCGAGGCTGGCTGTGCAGAGGGACAGGCTGACTGTGCAGCTGGCTGGAGACAGCGAGTGGGTACCTCGGGCACAGGGCTTGCTGCACTTCTCACACCGCTGTGTACCGTCCTCAGCAGTTACCTCTTGGTCGTGCAGGGGGCAGACCAGGGTACAGGACCCCACGTCCGTAGATAGGTAGTTGTCTGAGAAGGTCAGAAGCACACATCCATGCACCCTAGTCCTTCACATGCCACCATGAGCAGCGTCACTATACCCAAGTACAATAAGAATGCTACCCCAAGCCGGGCTCGGTGGCTCAGCCTGTAATCCCGCGCCTTTGGGAAGCTGAGGTGAGTGCATTGCCTGAGCCTTGGGTTCAAGACCTGCCTGGGCAGCGAGACCTCACCTCTACAATAAATAAAAAAATCAGCTGGGCGTGGTAGCGCACGCCTGTAATTCCGGCTACTCGGAAGGCTGAGGCGGAAGGATCGCCGGAGCCCAGCAGGTCGAGGCTGCGGTGGCCGGGAGCGGCCACTGCACTCCAGTCTGGGCGACAGAGTGAGACTCCAACTAAAAAAAAAAAAAAAAAAGAATGCTGCCCCAGTACTTAAATGTCCCTCCTCTGAGCACTTGATATTCAGGTCTCCTTACAACAACTGTATGTGGTCAGTACTGTTAGAGCCCCGTTTTGCAAAAAGGGAAATCACAGTGCAGAGTGGTGTAAAGGATTCAAGGTCATTGTGCTGGGGGTAGGAGCCAGAATAAGGACCCAGACCGTCTGGTTCTACATTCTGTCCTGTTGCCCACCATGAGGAGGGATAGCCAGAACCTGAAAGTCTACTCCTATCCCTGTGAGAGGAGGAAAACGGATTCTCCAGGTTTGACTCCATGACTCCAGTCCCTAAATGCCTATGAGTAAATTGAGAGCTTTTTTTTTTTTTTGAGTTGGAGTCTCACTCTGTTGCCCAGGCTGGAGTGCAGTGGCACACTCACAGCCACAACCTCAACCTCCTGGGCTCAAGCGATCCTTCCGCCTCAGCCTTCCAAGTAGCGGGAACTATAGGCACGTGCCACCATGTCTGGCTAATTTTTTTTTTTTTTTTTGAGTTGGAGTCTCACTGTCGCCCAGACTGGAGTGCAGTGGCCGCTCCTGGCCACCGCAGTCTCGACCTACTGGGCTTTGGCGATCCTTCCGCCTCAGCCTTCCAAGTAGCTGGAACTACAGGCGCGCACTACCACACCTGGCTAATTTTTGATTTATTGTAGAGATGAGGTCTCGCCAAGTTGCCCAGGCAGGTCTTGAACCTGCGGGCTCAGGCAATTCACTCACCTCAGCCTCCCAAAGGCGCTGAGCCACCGAGCCCGGCATTTTTTGATGTTATAGAGACAAGGTCTCACCAAGTTGCCCAGGCTGGTCTCAAACCTGTGGGTTCAGGCAGTCCTCTCACCTTGGCCTCCCGAAGTGCTGGGATTATAGGTGTGAGCCACCATGCCTGGCATTTGGGAGCTCTTATATAAAACTCTGATCTATCCAGAGTAGAGAATACAGCTGTTCTAAAAGCTCTACTAATATTAACTCAAGCCAGACATGGTGGCTTACGCATGTAATCCCTGCACTTTGGGAGGCTGAGGAGAGAGGACTGCCTGAGCCCAAGGGTTCGAGACCAGCCTGGGCAACTTGGCAAGACCTCATCTCTACAATAAATCAAAAAAATTAGCCGGGTGTGGTGGTGCTACTTGGAAGGCTGAGGCAGAAGGATCACCTGAGCTCCAAAGGTCGAGGCTGTGGTGGCCATGAGCATGCCACTGCACTCCAGCCTGGGCAACAGAGTGAGACTCCAACTCAAAAAAAAAAGACGAAAAACAAATATTAACCCATTCAAATTTTATAACCACCTTCTGAGGCTGGGACTATTCTTGCCCTCATTTTACAGATGAGGAAACCAAGGCGAAGCAAAAAGCAGTCTGGGTCCCAAGTCTGGGCTCTTCACTGTCTCTCTTTGCTGTCGCCTCCTCCACAGCGGTTGAGAGAACGAAGCAGCACGACAGGAACTGCCATGACCGGCGCTCCAGAGCAGGGGGCCAGCAACACTCTCAATACCCTCCCATCATCAAAAACCAGCCTCTCCCGCAAAAAGACGAAAACTGTGTCTCTCCCTGGCACTCACAGGGACAGGCAGTCACACAGCTGGCACCGAATGTATACCGGCCCTCAGGGTTGGGCATGGACTCGAAGGTGTCCGTGTTGTAGGTGACCAGGGCTGGGCAGTGCAGCTCACAGATGCCGCTGTGGTTGAAGTGGAGGCAGGCCTGTGGAGACAGGCGGCTGGCTGTCACTGGGCTGTTCTTCCCTGGTGTGCTGGGGCCACGGGGCAGTACCAGGCAGCGTGTCCACCCCTCACGCGCTGGGGAATGTGGCGCGGTGGACACAGGGCAGAGGCACATACCAGGCAGTCAGAGTGCTTGGGGCCCGTGCAGCCAGCAGCACACTGCTCATGGCAACAGTCAGTGGGCAGCGGGCCCTTGCAGCGGGCACAGCCACCAGCACAAACGGTACGCGTCACTGTCAGACAAAGGACAGGATGAGGGCTGGGCCACATCCCGGGCACTAGCCCCTCACCAGCATCACCTGCCCCAGGGAAGATACTCCAAGGCCTGTTATCCAGGGCCCCCATGTCACCTGGATTCCTTCCTGCCCCAGGCCCCCAGATTCAGGCCTCCCTGAGACTCACAGCTCTGACAGTCCTCGGAACTTTCTCCCCAGCAGTGGGAGGCTTTACAAGCTGGAGAACAGGGGCGGCCTAAGGAGAGAACCAGAGAGAGGCAGTGAGAGAGATGTCTAACAGTGAGAACATGGGTTAATAATGGAGAGAGGGCCGGGCTCGGTGGCTCAGCCTGTAATCCCGCGCCTTTGGGAGGCTGAGGTGAGTGGATTGCATGAACCCGTGGGTTCGAGACCCGCCTGGGCAGCGATACCTCATCTCTACAATAAATCAAAAAATTAGCCGGGCGTGGTAGCGCACGCCTGTAGTTCCAGCTACGTGGAAGGCTGAGGCGGAAGGATCGCCAGAGCCCAGCAGGTCAAGGCTGCGGTGGCCGGGAGCGGCCACTGCACTCCAGTCTGGGTGACAGAGTGAGACTCCAACTCAAAAAAAAAAAAAAAAAATGGAGAGAGGACAGGCGTTAGTGACTCATGCCTATAATCCCAGCACCTTGGCAGGACAAGGTAAGAGGATTGCTTGAGCCCATGGGTTGGAATCAGCCTGGGCAACTTGGGAGACCTCATCCTATAATAAATCAAAAAAAATTAGCCGGGCATGGTGATGCATGCCTGTAGTTCCAGCTATTTGGAAGGCTGAGGTGGAAGGATCTCCTGAGCCCAGTAGGTCGAGGCTGTGGTGGCTATGAGCATGCCACTGCATTCCAGTCTGGGCAACAGAATGAGACTCCCAACTAAAAAATAATAATAATAAAAATAATAATGGAGAAAGGCTGGGCACAGTGGCCCACGCCTGTAATACAAGTGCTTTGGGAGGCTGAGGCAGGAGGATTGCTTGAACCCAGGACTTCAAGACCAGCAAGACCTTGTCTAAAAAAAAAAAAAAAAAAAAAAAAGGAAGCCGGGCGTAGTGGCTCAAACCTATAATCCCCAGCACTTTGCCTGAGCCGATGAGTTTGAGACCAGCCTGAGTAACTTGGTGAGACCTCATCTCTACAATAAATCAAAAAATTAGCTGGGCGTGGTGGTGCATGCTTGTAGTTCCAGCTACTTAGAAGGCTGAGGTGGAAGGATCACCTAAGCCCAGCAGGTCAAGGCTGTGGTGGCTGTGAGCATGCCTCTGCACTCCAGCCTGGGTGACAGACTCTGACTCAAAACAAAACAAAACAAAACATGGAGGGACACAAACAACAGCAGAGGCCATGAGGCAGAATGCACAGTGGGGGAGGGACCCAGGCAGGAAAAGAAGACTCAAAGACCAGAGGCAAAAGTAGGGGGAGACAGGACAGGGAACCCCAGAGACAGAGACACAGAGAGGTGGCAGGAGGGACAGAGGGAGGAAGGGTAGTGTCGGTGGCTGGAAAGCGGAAGGTGGGAGCAGGTGGCTTGAGTGAGGAGGCTATAGACAGGGAGGAACTGGCTTACAGGCCCGTGAGCGGTTGGTGTCTATCTGCATGAGAGGCAGCTGATTGTTCTTGTGGAAGATGTCCTGCCACAGAATCATGTCCTGGTAGCAGAGCTGGGGGTTCCGCTGGATCAAGACTCCTCCCTTCAGGATCTCTGTGAGGTGGGCAATTGTCAGGGCATCCTTCCTCCATCTACCTACCTCTGTCCTCCCTCGGGGCCCTCCTGCCTCCTAAAAGGGGAGCAGGCCTTTCCACAACACACAGTTTCCCTGGGAAGGGAGGCGCTATCTTCAGCATCTTCTAGACCCCACACGTAGGCAAAGTGAGTCCCAGAGACGCCCATGGCAGGGTCCAGATGTCCACGTGGACATACGCTCCCTTCTGTCCTCTCACCTCCACCCTGAGCACACTGCTTGGCAGTTAAAAGTGACGGTAGCATCTGAAACCCAGCCCCACTGCTAACTACCTGTATAACCTTTGTCCCTTTCCTCTGCAAGCCTCAGTTTTCTCATCTGTAAATGAGAACAACACCAATGCTTCCCTTGCACGACTGAAATGGGATCGTGCACGTGGAGTGCCGGCACCTAGAATTTGGGACACTGTCAGCTCTAGGACCGCCACATACAGTTACACAGGTTGTTCACTGCACACTTGTACTCTGCCAAGTGGGGGCAAAAACCCAGCCTGCATTCTAATTATCAAATTGTATGTGCTGATACAAGCTGCAACTTCCTAGTCTTCTCAGGGTGCCTTCCAGGGCTCTGCCTGCATCTGCCCACGGGGGACACCGTTTCTCATTGACACAAAGCCTCCCCGTGGCTAGCCCTGGCCGAGTTAGCTCTGAATAACCAAGAAAAGGCTTCAACGGGGGTGACAGCCACCTGTGAGGCTTCGAAGCTGCAGCTCCTGCAGCCCTCCTGGGGAGGCCCTTGTGGCAGGGGTGGCATTGTTCGGTAGGTCTCCATTGTCCAGCACGGCCAGGGCATAGTTGTCCTTGAAGAGCTGGGTACCTCGCACGATCCGCAGCCTCTGCAGCGGGACCCGCCTCACTTGGTTGTGGGCGATGAGCACATAGCCCTGCACCTCCTGGATATCCTGAGAGGAGACAAGGCAGGGTGGGGCGGAGGCAGGAACACCTCCCAAGGCCTCCTTGGGGTTACCCAGTGCTTGGGGATCCGGGCAGGGCCTCTGGTGCTGAGCAGCCCTGCTCCCTCATACAGAAGATGGTGATCAAGGCCGCTTTCTCCCAGCTTGGCCAGATCCTTGTCTGATCAAGAAAGCTAATGGCAAGAAGCACTTTGTAAACTGTCAACAGGCACCCCGCCCTCTCTGCATGTCAGTTTCTTCATCTTTAAAAGGAAAGGCCTGGGGGAGATGACGTCTGCCAGCAGACAGACCAAGCAGGGCCTGCAGACGTGAGCCAGCAGGCTGGTTTCCACTCTCCTTTCCTAACCTTTTCACAGACATCTCTCTGCTGATCTTCACCATGGGTCCCCTAGGATGCCTACTGCTCCCAATATACCTTTTTTTTTTTTTTTTT
>NW_007079956.1:10351-14829 GCF_000164805.1 Carlito syrichta | reverse complement strand
TTTTTTGATTTATTGTAGAGATGAGGTCTCGCTGCCCAGGCGGGTCTCGAACCCGCGGACGCAGGCAATCCACTCACCTCAGCCTCCCAAAGGCGCGGGATTACAGGCTGAGCCACCGAGCCCGGCTCCAATATACCTTTAAGGGGAAACTGAGACCCAGTGGCAGGAAGGGTGTACACACAACCTGCAATTTCCCACTATCCCCTCCTCTGAAGGTAGAAGAGAGAGAGTGGCTGGGGAGAAGGAATCATGATGGCAAAATAGCACAAACTGGAGCAGATACACAGAGGCTCCCATCCCATCCAGAGATGTCCACAGCTAGCCACATTACAGAGAGGAAGTCAACTGATTTTGCAGTAGGTCAGATGGGGTTAGACATCAGAACGGACTTCCTGGTTAGGAACCACAACAAGAGAGGAAAAAGGAACGGGGCACCTTCTTCTACCATCCACCTATAAACAGAGGGTTCAGCCTGGCAGGGTTGCCCACGGGCCTCACCTGCAGGAAGGAGAGGCTGGCACTGGCCGGCAGGTAGGTGAGTTCCAGGTTACCCTGCACCACCTGACAGCCCTGGTAGAGGTGGCGAAGCATGTCCAGGTGGGTCTCGGGACTGGCGGGGAGGCGTAGCTTCATGTCTGTACCGGTGCACACTGGCAGGAGAGAGCAGATGGGTCAAACGACCTGCCTGCGAACCTTCTCTAACCCAGCTGCCCATCCACACTGACTCCCAGTCACCTCGGACAGGGAGAGGGCGTGACTGAAGGAGCCCTCCTCAGGGGTGGCCCACACATGCAGGGTCAGCAGCAGAAGAAAGCTCGTGTGTTTGGGAAGGAGAGGTAAGTCAGAAGGGAGAGAGGCGCTCCTTCTGGCTGGGCCCATCCTGAGTGTGCAGAGGGGGCCCCAGTGTGCCAGCCCGGGGAGCCCACCCGCCAATACAGGGTGTTGGCTGGCAAAGAAAGCCGCCCTTTGTCCCAAGGCCACAACTTGGGGCCAAGGGATAAAAGTCCCCCACGAGAGGCAGTGATGAATCATGAATCCTCTGAATACCCCCTGCCCCTCGCCCAAGCAGACAAACTTGGGACATTCTCCCCAAGCCATTCCAGCACACCCACGTGTCAACCTCTCAGCAAGGGACACCCACCCTCATAATGCCACCCAGAGAGCAAGGAAGGTCAGCTGGAGTCGTAGCTGAGGCATGGGGGCGACAGGTCACTGCAGAGATCTCTGGAAGTCCCCCAGGCAGAGAAGAGAAGCGTCAGACTCCAGCTGTGAGCTTCCAGACCCAGGCTGAAGATCCTGAGCCAGGGGGTAGTGTACTCTCTCCCAAGCTTCCTAGGCTGGCACCCTCCCCCTGGCCACCTCTCCTCAGGGCAGGACTCCAGAACCAGCTGGCAGGATTTGTGCCATGAAACTCCTGCCACAGAGGCACTACGTCAGCCCTGTGCACCTGCCCAGTGCCAGCCATCAGCCAAGGAGCATCAAAATGAAGAGCCACACCTGGCCCATCTGTACCCCCCCAGCCCGGTGTCCCTGAGATTGAAGTCCCACAGAGCCCTGACCAAGCCCAGGCATATGAGAGGGGTGAAGTACCCCTAGTGAGGGGTGCTTGGCATTGCAGCTAGCACCATGCCTGCCTGCAGGGGGGAGATGAAAGTGCCCATATGAACTTGTTTTTCTGCTCTGGTGAGAGGATGAATCACCTGGTGTGTCTTGCACAAGAGGGGGTGGGCACCCTCAGAGCCACAGGCCCACAGGTGCCTGAGCTGTCCGGAATTCCTGCTGGTCACCGCTCCACCTCCCACGGACTACACACAGACTTAGGGACAGCACAAGAGCTGGCTTTGAGGTCTGATGCCAGCAGCCCTGCTTTCCCAGCAAGTCGGAGCGTAACGTCAAATCCTGGGGGGAATAAGAGGTCCCCTCTGCCTCCGGAGTGTGGGGGAGAGGGCCAGGGCGGGAGGAAGGGTGGTAGGGTAAGCTCCCGGTTCCCCACCTGGAACGATGGCCACAAAGAGATAGCATTTGTAGTTGTCTCTACTCCCACCACTCTGGGCAGATACGGAGCAGAGGGAGGAAGGGGAGGGCGTGGAAACAGAATGCAAGGGTCCATGTCCTGGATGGAGGAGAGAGGCTGCCTGGCCTCCCCGCTCCATGCCACATTCCCCTTCCCCAGCCTCTCCCCCACAACAGACTCCCAAGAGAAACAGGAGCTGGGGGTGGCAGGCCAGGCCCAAAATAACGCCCTGCTGCCAAGACCTCCCCCAGCTTCAACACTTCAGCTGCTTCAGAGGCACAGCTGTTTCCAGGCCCAGACCCCCCAAGCCATGACCCAAGCCTGGCGTCCTTTCCAAGGGACACCAACTGTGACAGCCAGGCAATAGGACAACAGCAATGAGGGGCACTGGGGGTAGCCACAGTACCTGAGCTGAGCCCCTACTGTGCGCCCACTAGGCACTCTGGTGGTCCTCCTAGCATTCCCTAGAGACTGGGATTGTGGTCCCCATTTCACAAAGAAGGAAACTGAGGCTGGCAGGGGCTTGATGCTCCGAAGATCATAAAGCTTGTGAGCAATAGAGGAGGATTTGAGCTGGGCACAGTGGCTTACGTTTGTAACCCCAGAACTTTGGGAGGCAGAGGTGAGAGGATTGCCTGAGCTCAAGGGTTCGATACCAGCCTAAGCAACATGGCGAGACCACGTCTCCAGAATAAATCATAAAATTCTTTGGGTTTGGTGGCTCACGCCTGTGGTTCCAGCTACTTGGAAGGCTGAGGCGGAAGGATTGCCGGAGCCCAGCAGGTCGAGGCTGCGGTGGCTGGGAGCGGCCACTGCACTCCAGTCTGGGCGACAGAGTGAGACTCCAACTCAAAAAATAAATAAATAAATAAATAAGAGACTCCAACTCTCCAGAACAAAGACAGTAGGAGGCAGAACCAACCCACAGCCAAGGCAGGGCTACAGTGAGTCTGGGTAAGTGTTTGCTGAATGAATGAATGAGTGTATGAGTGAATGAATGAAGTCTGATCAAGAGGTGGCCAAACCAAAAGGGACCATTTGAAGTCTTGTATCCATCCCTCTGCTCAAAACGAGTCACAAACTTTCATATTCCTCCTGCTGGACTTTGGTGGTCGGGGTTTGGCCCCGACCCTGGGGGTTCACTCCTCCCCACCAGCCTGCAGCCCGGGCTGCTTCTCTAGCTCACAGCAGAAAAGTCAAGACGTCCTTTGGCTTCCATGAACACTTCCAGTAAAAACGACCTGCATTCCCAAAGCTCACCTCTCCCAGACCCTGGGGCCAGAGTCCATCCCAGTGACATCAGGACTCACCCACCACATAGGGGACCAAGCCTGGGCTTGGGGTCTTTAGACCAGAACCCTAGCTTGACTACACACAGTGTGACTTTGAGCAAGTCCCTAGACTTCCAGAGAAGCTAGACTGATTCAGCTCTATGCCCAACAGTACCTGTGACCTATGGGCACTCCGTGAATATTCACTGACCCAAACTTGGCTGTAGCAACTCTTACTGCCTCAGAGAAGGTATGTGAGAGTTAAATGAGAAAATGAACCTCAAGGCAGTCTGTAAACATGACAAAACTTTATAAACAGAACTGAGACGACACAAACAATTCTCCCACCCCTTGAAAGAGCATGTATCCCTTGCCCCTACTGGCTGTCTTCCCAGGGGTGGGAGGGATAGATGGCCTAACAAAAGATGGAGGCATCACTCCAGGGGGGCTTCCCACAAGTGGAGGCATCTCCTTCTAGATCATTCCATCACTCAGCGGCAGGCACAGCTACTCCGGGCCCTACCCTAGGCCTCCACCCCTACCGCCATACCGACCCCTCCACTAGGCTTCCATTCTAGCTGTCTCCCTGGCCCACAGCCCTACGAGTCACAGCGGCCCCCACCCACTCCTGCCCTCAGCCCCCTGCCATGCTGGGAAGGCCCAAGAGGAAGACAGACGAGGGCTGGACAGGAAGGGAGAGGACTCTGCAGCCAAGAAGGGACTTCAGGGCCCCCAGCTCAGCCCTACTTTCAACAGCCAAGATGAGGGGATGAGATGGTCCAGAATCACAGAGTAAGGCCTGAACTCTGGCCATCTGTCTGCCCTCAAGGCTTCCTTTGCTCAACCCATTCACGCTGAATGGGATAAGACTCTGATCACCTTCAAGCGTCCTCATCAGCGTCCAAAAATGTCCTGGATATGATTGGATTGTTGCTGAGTCTTGGATCAATGGCTTTATTTTTTGGAACTTCACTTTTCTCGTTTGTGTACCTACTTCACAGGACAGTTGCAGAGATGAATAAAAACCTAAAACCTAGCCTACAAGAAGCACACTGTACATTCCTTTTTCTTTTTTTTGAGGTGGAGTCTCACTCTGTCGCCCAAACTGGAGGGCAGTGGTACGCTCATGGCCACTGCAGCCTCAACCTGCTGGGCTCAGGCAATCCTTCCACCTCAGCCTTCTAAGTACTACA
>NW_007079956.1:8012-10263 GCF_000164805.1 Carlito syrichta | reverse complement strand
TGGATTGCCTGAGTCCGCGGGTTCGAGACCCGCCTGGGCAACTTGACGAGACCTCATCTCTACAATAAATCAAAAATTAACCGGGGGTGTAGTGCGCGCCTGTAGTTCCAGCTCCTTGGAAGGCTGAGGCATGAGGATCGCTGGAGCCCAGCAGGTCAAGGCTGCGGTGGCCGGGAGCGGCCACTGCACTCCAGTCTGGGCGACGGAGTGAAACGCCAACTCAAAATAAATAAATAAATAAAATAAAATAAAATAAAATAAAATGAGTACTTTCCCTAAATATCATAAAAAGAAGGCTATTGAGGAAGTCATACTGGAATTAAAATATGAATGAACTCTGCAAAATTAAAAGGATGTGTTTGCTGCAATATGCAAAACCTTGACCTCTCAGCAAAATCCTAACCCTATGGACCTTCCCCAGGTCTCTCTTTTCCTGGAATATAATCAGTGCTTGAGGCAGCTGGGTGGTACACTGCCTTTTTAACCATCTCCCACACCAGACACCCGGCAGTGCAGGTTGAGGGGTAAAGACAGGAGGAGGTCCCTGTCCAGAGAAGCCACTGCCACTCCCAGCCTGGTCAACTCCCAGGCCACCGGGAGAGACAGGGCAGTGGCTCTGCCTGACAACTCAGCCCAGCCTCACCCTTCTCATCAGAAGGTCAGAGGTGAAGATGCCCGCCTGGGAGACAGGGAGGAGAAGGATGGGCTCATGGGAAGAGAAGAGCCTTCTTCCCCAGCCAGAAGGCCCCCTCCCTGTGTTTATGTCGCATCTGGTCACATTGAGAGAGCTCCTTGAGAGGACAGAGTTCAGCCTGTGTCCCGAAGTCACCAGGCAAACTGCTGTATGGCAACTCAAAGCCCAGACACACAAACACACAGACCACACAACTCGGAAACACACTAGCATAGACACACAGAGTCAGACACACATGGACACCCCTCAGATAACCCAGCACCGCACTGACAGAGTCCCTCGGGCAACACACAGACAAGATGACACCCACCCCCTCCCCTGACTCCCTGACCTACGGAGACCACCCACCGCTCCCAGAACACTCTCATTTTGTCTTCCTAACAACCCAAAGATGCAGGAAGCAGCATCCCCCACTGTTCCAGGTTGATAATACAGGGATTTCAAATTTGTGGTTGGGGGTGGCACTGCTTGGGGTCCAACACTGGCCTCACCGCTGGCTGCAACTTAGCCTCCTTGAGCCTGGAAAATGGGCATGCTGGCAGCGCGGCCATAGTTTGTTCTAGCAGAACGCCATTTACAGAGACCTGGCCCGGGGTACATGTGAGCTTTAATCCTGCCTGCATACAGGTGGACAGATGGGGCAGGACACACACGGTTCTCACGTCGCCTTCCCCACACACAGCATGCAGGAAAAGGCAGCGGGGCAACCCAGCCCTCCGTATAACCCCATCTGAGCTTCCCTCCCCTGGCCAACTGCCTAGCAATCTCTCCCTGGGAACCCCCCAACTCTACATTCCAGGAAACCCACCACCACCCCCTCCATGGCCCATGCGCTCCAAAAGTCACAAAGCACACTCCCTAAACTGGCCCTAAAGAAATTTGTTCTAAACAAACGTCTTTCCCCGCCCCCAACCCAGACCCCAGCAAGAGGCAATTCTGCAGTGCCTGGGCCACCCTGTCCTCCTCGTCTCCAGCAGGACAGGTCGCTTTCCCCACCCCTCCCCCTCCACACCCGACCCTCCCTGAAGCAGGAGTAACCGAACTCAATGGGCCGAAGTGGGGCGAGACGGGGCGGGGGAGGGGAAGGGCCGAGGGGACCCCCCCAAGGAATCCAGCCCAGTCCAGTCCGGAGGTGGAGGCTGCCAACTGGAGCAGCTTTGAGAAAGCATGGGGAGGCTCAAGAAGGGGGAAACGCGCGCGCGCACTACGCAGCACACCCTCTGGGGAAAAACTTTCTGGACAATTTCAGAGAACTTTTTTGACAAGTTCCCGGGGCTCCCTCGGAGTCTGGAAAGCGCCAGTCTCCCGAAGGGGCCAACTCGACCCGCTGCAGTGTAACCGCCCCCCCCCCGCGCGCCCCCTTCTTTTGCCCTCTCCTGTCTGAAGGCCCGCCGGCCCCAAACGCCTCGACTGTCCCAAAATTCCGGGTGGGAGAGCAGGTCCCAGCCCCTCTGCTCCCAGGAACAGTGTGCGGGGACCCAGGCGGCAGGGTCCCGTCCCTGCTCCATCCCCTCCCCACGCCAGACCCACCTTGGGTGCCCGCGGCTCCGGGGGGCA
>NW_007079956.1:5165-7730 GCF_000164805.1 Carlito syrichta | reverse complement strand
CCGACGGAGGGGAATCTCAGCTCCACAACTTCATTCTTATACTTCCTCAAGCAGCCCTCCTCCTCCACCTCCTCCTCCACCTCCTCCGCCTCCTGTGATTGGGAGCCCAGCGCGCTCCCAGCTCGCCCCCTCCAACTGCATTCCAACAAGTCTGGGAGTGGCAACTCCCGGCTTCGCTTTCTCCCTCTCTCCGCTCGGGCCTGGGTGCGTCCCTCCCCGCGCCGGAACGCCCGGGTCGCCTGCAGCCGTTCTCACGCATTGCCTTGGCGCACCCCTGAAAGCAGAGCTGGGTGGTCCCGCCCCCAGCCCCGGGAGTCTGGGGCAAATCCTCTAGGATGCCGTTTGTAAGGCTCTTTTTTTTTTTTTCTTTTTGAGTTGGAGTCTCACTCTGTCGCCCAGACTGGAGTGCAGTGGCCGCTCCCGGCCACCGCAGCCTCGACCTGCTGGGCTCCGGCCATCCTTCCGCCTCAGCCTTCCAAGTAGCCGGAATTACAGGCATGCGCTACCATCCCAGCTGATTTTTTGATTTATGGTAGAGATGAGGTCTCGCTGCCCAGGCGGGTCTCGAACCCGCGGGCTCAGGCAATCCACTCACCTCAGCCTCCCAAAGGCGCGGGATTACAGGCTGAGCCACCGAGCCCGGCTTGTAAGACTCTCTTAAGTCTCAGGTTTTGTCTTAAACATTCCTGGGGAATTTACATCTCACTCCATCACACGCCTATTTATTTAATATCAAATACTGGTTTCCCCATCGCATCCGCAAGTCAAATTGGTGGTCCAGGAAGGGGCTGTGTTGTGTTTACCTTGTGGCTTCCGGCACCTCCTGGCAAATCTTCTGGAATCTTTCTTTCTTTCTTTCTTTCTTTTTGAGTCAGAGTCTCACTGTGTTACCCAAGCTGGAGGGCAGTGGCACCATCATGGCTCACAGTGGCCTGGACCTCCTAAGTTCAGCCGATCCTCCTGCCTCAGCCTCCTGAGTAGCTGAGATTACACGTGTGAGCCATCATGCCTGGTTAATTTTTTGTGAAGATGAGGTCTCACTATGTTGCCCAGGCTGGTCTCAAATTGCTGGGCTCAAGAGATCCTTCTCTCTCTCGGCCTCCCAAATTGCTGGGATAACAGGCCAGAGCCTCAAATTTTTTAGGTATTTTCTCCAGTCTAAAAACCATGATCTTAAGAGCGTTTACAGATCTGGGAAGAGATGGAGGTGGTCACATTGCAGGAAACTCTATCTCAACCCTTCAAGATACTTCCTTCTTGATCTTTTATGGGGGCACCCAGTTCTCAATTCTCTCAAGATGTCTTCTTTGTCACTTGCTACCTCCCCACCCTGCAATCTATCCAAAGTCCTGATCGTATTCCTAAGGGCTGATGGTAGGGGTCGGGATGGAAGGAAGGCGTGTTTTTGTTGGAAATGCCAACAACATAATGCATGGGACATATTTACACTAACAAATTATGCATTGTTTATCTGAAATTCAAATTTAACTGCACATCTTTATTTTTCTTTGCTAAATCGGGCAGCTCCAGTTGGAACGCTCTAGCCAAAAACACACCTATACTGACCAAGATTGGGTCAGAGGCCCCTACCAGGGACTGGAGAATGATGGGCACTAGCATCCCCCACCAACACCTCTTTGAAGGTACACACTAGTATTTTCTTAACTCTCATCCATGTGATGAGCACAGTTATAGGGCGACACTTCCTAAGTACGGGGGTTGGGAATACAGGAATCAAGATGACCTGGATTTAAATCTGGAATCTGTCACATATTAGCTGTGTGACCTTTGGCAAGTGACTGAGCTTCTCTGGTCTCAGTGTGCTCATCTGTAAAGTAGCATCTGGTACAGTATACCTAGGGGTTAAAGGAGCGAATGCTCCAAAAGCACTCAGCACAGTACTTGGCACATAATAATTGCCCAATAAACGATCTCAGGTTTAGTTATATTGGGGCAGATCCAGGTATTGTGGGGTCTAAAGCTTATAAAATTTGGGAGACTCTCTTTAAGACAAGGAATATGGGCCAGGTGTGGTGGTACACGCCTATAATCCCAGTACTTTGGGAGACCGAGGTGAGAAGATTGCCTGAGTCCACGGGTTCGAGACCAGCCTGGACAACTTGGCAAGACCTCGTCTCTATAATAAATTTAAAAAATGAGCCGGACATGGTGGCACATGCCTGTACTTTCAGCTACTTGGAAGGCCAAGGCAGACGGATCACCTGAGCCCAGCAGATTGAGGCTGCAGTGGCCGTGAGAGTGTCACTGCCTTCCAGCCTGGGAAACAGAGTGAGACTCCAACTCAAGAAAAAGAAAAGAAAAGAAAAGAAAAGGAATATGAAGCTATGAATACAAAATTAGGCACATGCATGCAAATGAGGGGCCCATAGCATCACTGGCTCTAACCAGTGATGTTCAAACTGCATTTAGGATTCATTAGAGGATCAGGTGTGAAGGTAGTTTTGAAGATCCAGATGAGTCTCTCTTGTTTTTTTTTGAGTTGGAGTCTCTCTCTGTCGCCCAGACTGGAGTGCAGTGGCCGCTCCCGGCCACCGCAGCCTCGAC
>NW_007079956.1:3543-5051 GCF_000164805.1 Carlito syrichta | reverse complement strand
GGTCTCAGGCAATCCACTCACCTCAGCCTCCCAAAGGCACGGGATTACAGGCTGAGCCACCAAGCCCGGCTGAGTCTTTTTTTGTTGAGTTGGAGTCTCACTCTGTCGCCCAGACTGGAGTGCAGTGGCACACTCAGGGCCACCCCAGCATCGATCTGCTGGGCACCGGTGATCCTTTCACCTCAGTTTTCCAAGTAGCCAGAACTACAGGTGCATGCTACCATGCCTGGCTAATTTTTGATTTACTGTAGAAACGAGGTCTTGTCAAGTTGCCCGGGTGGGTCTCGAACCCGTGGGTTCAGGCAATCCACTCGTCTCAGCCTCCCAAAGTGCTGGGGATTACAGGCTGAGCCACCGAGCCTGTTTCTTTCTTTTTTTTCTTTTTAGGGAAATAGAATGGAATAGAAAAGATTAGAGCACGTCACATGGAGTAAGGATGAGGCGTAGTTTTGTAAGTATGTCCTGGATGATTATATAAAATGGATTTATTGCCAGGCATGGTGGCTCATGCTGTAATCCCAGCACTTTGGAAGGCTGAGGCAAGAGGACTGCCTGAGTCCATGGGCTCAAGACCAGACTGGGCAACCTGATGAGACCTCATCTCTACAATAAGTCAAAAAAACTAGCTGGGCATGATGGCATGTGCCTATGGTTCCAGTTACTTGGAAGACAGACAGAAGGATCACCTGAGCCCAGTAGGTCAAGGCTGTGGTGGCTGTGAGTGTACCAGTGCACTCCAGAGTAGGCAATAGAGTGAGATTCCTACTAAAAAAAAAGAGAAAGGATTAATTCTTGGATCATCTCATTGTCACAACCATTTGAGAAATATTGCCCAATATTGCTGTAGGTAAACACAGCATCTCTTGGGGATGGCTGTCCATATCCCTATTTTCTCTTGGGTTAGTGTTGGGGTTAGGATAAGGATCAGGGAAACTGAGTCTCAAAAGAGTTAGCCAGCTGGGCTCGGTGGCTCAGCCTGTAATCTCGCGTCTTTGGGAGGCTGAAGTGAGTGGATTGCCTGAGTCCGCGGGTTCGAGACCCGCCTGGGCAGCAAGACCTCATCTCTACAATAAATAAATTTTAAAAAATCAGCCAGGCGTGGTAGTGCATGCCTGTAATTCTGGCTACTTGGAAGGCTGAGGTGGAAGGATCGCTGGAGCCCAGCAGGTCGAGGCTGCAGTGGCCAGAAGCGGCCACTGCACTCCAGTCTGGGCAACAGAGTGAGAATCCAACTCAAAAAAAAAAAAAAGAGTTAACCATTTGCCCAGGACATCCTAGGATGAACAGGAAAAGCTGAACATCTAGCAAAACCAGTCCCTCACCATCATCCTGTCACCTGGCCCAGGCAGGACCTAGTTAATGGCCTCAGTTCCTTCTGGAAGAAGTAGGCTGACCCCTCTCCAAGAGCCACTTGCAGCCGGGCTCGGTGGCTCAGCCTGTAATCCCATACCTTGGGAGGCCGAGGTGAGTGGATTGCCTGAGCCCGCGGGTTCGAGACCCGCCTGGGC
>NW_007079956.1:1426-3413 GCF_000164805.1 Carlito syrichta | reverse complement strand
AAAAAAAAAAAAAAAAAAAAAAAGGGGTCACTTGCTGTTCATCCATGGGAGAGCTTATACTGGGGCGAGTGGAGTGTGCCTGCAGCCTTAAAGAGACTGTCAGGATGTTAGGGTCAGGATCAGAGGTATCCCTTCTTCCCTCCTCCCTCCTCCCACTCCTCCCCTACCCTGGTGTACTGAAGGGTTAGACCAGCCAAGTGAATGCCATTCCTTATTGAACTCTTACTCTGTGCAACTCTGACTGAGTCATACTCTTCCTTTCAGATTCCTCTAGACTCCAGAGGAGGTGGGTGTTATCGTTCCATTTTGCAGAATAGGAACCCTGAGATTCTATGAGCTAAAGGAACATTTCCAAGGTCACAGAGTCGGGAACTGAGCCACGGCTTCTTTGGGTTCACCCATTACACTCAAGAGCTCGGAATCAAGGGTGCCATGAACCCACCCTCTCCCTGGGTCCCTGGATGCTCATTCTGGAGGCTCCTCCAAGAATTCGGGGTAACTAGGGGCCCCTCCCTCCACAAAGATCCCACCTGCCCCCTTCACTCTTTGCCCTGCCCAGGCAAGCCCACCCTCTCAGCATCCCAGATCCCAGGAAGAAATCCGGCCAGGCAGACAAAGCTCAGTCCCAGTGGGCTGCGGAGAGGGTGGGGCCAAGGAGAGTGGGGGCAGGAGTGGGGGTAGGGGGGAGGAGCTGGGGTCAGAACTCACGCCCCGGGGAGGAGGCTCAGAGGGGCCGAGCCTCCCAAAGAGAATGAGCCCATTCAGAGCCGGGAAGCAAGAGGAAAAAACCTTGTCTGGTGTTTGACAAGAAGAGAGGAAAGGGGGGGCAGGGTGGACACTGCTGATTCGATTTTTTCCCCCCACTGTCCCTCCAGCAGGGCCTGGCAGGAGAGCCAAGAAAAGAGGATGTCTGAGGGACAAAGACAGAGAGGGGGAGTCTCGGGAAATGGGGGGCTGGGAGCTGGGCTGCTGGAGGAGCCTGTGAACTAGTGAGGTCTGGAGAGAGGTCTGGGGAGAGCGAGCCGGACCACCAAGGGGGCTGCCTGCAGGACAGAGGGCAGCGAACCCAATGAGCTCAGATGCCTGTGATTCTCCCGAGCACCCAGCCTGTGGGCAGCGGAGTGACCACCGATACCAAGGACGCAGGCTGGGTCTCTGGCTCACGGGGATGACCTCTTGAGGGTCAACAGGCTGGGGGCTGGAACCAGCAGCCTGTGAAATGCCAGTCAATCATTGACCAGCCACTGAGTCTGGAGGGCACCGGAGACTGTGTGTGTGTGTGTGTGTGTGTGTGTGTGTTGACACCAAAGTCTCCTCCCACCTCACCAGCCAGCCTGGGGTCAGAGGACTGAAAACAAACAGAAAAAGGGAGGAGCCAGCGGGTCCACAGTCCGAGGTTCAGGCCACAAACAGGCCCACCCCACAGTGCCTTGAGGCAAGGGTACAGGTTGCTGGGCAAGTGTTTCTATGAACTAGTTACTTGGAAAGAGTCCCTCAGAGTAAGCACAAGCCTCCCTGGGGCCAAAGGAATATCATTTAAATGATAAATGATAAGACAATTGGCCCTTCCAATAAAAGGTGGCTTTTATGAACGCTTGCAGCCTAACCGCTGACAGGCTACTACTTCCTGGACCCAGGATTTGCTCCAGTCAGGAGGACAGCAAAGGGGCAGAGCCTGAACTCGCCTAGGCCTCAGTCCCTCTCACCTCGGGGATGCAGGCCCAAGGCCCCAAGAATAGCCTTTGTTTCTCCCTGGGCAGCTTTGCCAAAGCAGAAAGCATTCTTCTGTCCTTCAACTCACCTCGATTTTATGCATGTATAGTGTATACAACAGTACATGTGACTTCATTCCTTGTCCGTGTGTGCAAGGCTGTCACACACCTATGCTGTCAGTGTGTTTGTGCTGACCACTTAGTTCACCTGTAGGTCTTTCCTCAGAGGGTAGCTTTGCTCGAATATAGCTTTGCTTTACCTTTTTTTTTTTTTT
>NW_007079956.1:0-934 GCF_000164805.1 Carlito syrichta | reverse complement strand
ACCCGGGCAGCGAGACCTCATCTCTACAATAAATCAAAAAATCAGCCGGGTGTGGTAGCGAGAGCCTGTAGTTCCAGCTACTTGGAAGGCTGAGGCGGAAGGATCGCCAAAGCCCAGCAGGTCGAGGCTGTGGTGGCTGGGAGCAGCAGCTGTACCCCAGTCTGGGTGATGGAGTGAGACTCCAACTCAAAAGAAAAGAAAAGAAAAGAAATATATGAGAGCGTTGATAGAATGGTTCTTGATCACGGTTCAGGATGTGATGTATGACAATGACTTCTTCAACCCCCACACTTGTGTCTTGACCACCCCGCTGAGCCAGATTCCAGATTCCTTGTTCCAGGAACACTGAGCCTTTCCTCCTCTTTCAACATCACTGCTCCCCCGGGCCCTTCAGGACCCTAGGCTCACTCTCTCACTGGGCCCTGGGGTGTGAATGAGGACACCCTGCCTCTGGCTTTTGATTTGGAGGAGACTAGGAAGCTTCCAGAAGCACACAACTATAGCAATCATGAAGTCTTGATTCCGGAGACAATTCCAAGTTTCATTTGCTGAAAACCCATATTGTTGACTCTTCTCTTGCAAGCCCTTTATATCCAATCATTCTTTAGGTCCATCAAATCCTAAGACATGTATGCTTTTTCTTTTTTCTTTTTAGTTGGAGTGTCACTCTATTGCTGAGGCTGGAGTGCAGTGGCACACTCATGGCCACCGCAGCCTTGACTTGCTGGGCTCAGGTGATCCTTCCACCTCAACCTTCCAAGTAACTGGAACTACAGGTGATTGCCATCACGCCCAGCTAATTTTTCTTGACTTATTGTAGAGACGAGTTCTTGCCAAGTTGCCAAGGCTGGTCTTGAACCCCTGGGCTCAGGTGATCCTCTTGCCTCAGCCTCCCAAAGTGCTGGGATTACGGGCATGAGCCACCACACCCAGC
>NW_007079955.1:0-755 GCF_000164805.1 Carlito syrichta | reverse complement strand
TCCCTTCTAAGGTAGTGAGATTGGTATAGCATTGATGGTAATTAATGCCTGTCATCAGTACCAAGTGCGTCTATGATTAAAACTGCAGTTTAAGACAGTTCTGCATCTGTGCTAAGCAGGTGATGCGTGGACGCCATTATGCAATAGAAATAGGTTAACAAGAATAAGTTGGTTCTGTTGGTTGGTAGCAGGTCAAGAACATGGGCTACTCAACTCTGCCCCATCTCTTTTTAAAAATCAGATGCCTTATCTTTCTGGCTTTATTTACTCCAAAGCCAGATTCCCTTCTGTAGAAAGCGCTATAGTGTTCTGAATATATTTGTTTCGTTTGTCTGACATTAAGTTCTCTTTGTCTTTTCAGTTGTCCTTATTGGAGATTCTGGTGTTGGGAAGAGTAATCTCCTGTCTCGATTTACTCGAAATGAGTTTAATCTGGAAAGCAAGAGCACCATTGGTGTAGAGTTTGCAACAAGAAGCATTCAGGTTGATGGGAAAACAATCAAGGCACAGATATGGGACACTGCTGGGCAGGAGCGGTACCGAGCCATCACTTCAGCGTGAGTCTCCTGGCTTTAAGTTCTGTGAAATGGGTTGTCATCATGTGAACCAGCTTACTTTTGGTATTGACAAAGGAACTGGCTTTTCATTTTATTTTTTTGAGTTGGGAGTCTCACTCTTTCGCCCAGACTGGAGTGCAGTGGTACACTCCCGGCCACCGCAGCCTCGACCTGCTGGGCTCCGGTGATCCTTCCGCT
>NW_007079954.1:12754-17680 GCF_000164805.1 Carlito syrichta | reverse complement strand
GCTCAGGCAATCCACTCACCTCAGCCTCCCAAAGGCGCGGGATTACAGGCTGAGCCACCGAGCCCGGCTTAATTTTTTTGATTTGTTGTATTCTTTTGATTTATTGATTATTTAATTTATTGTATTACTTTGATTTATTGAGTATTTGGTTTATTGTAGAGACGAGTTCTCACCAAGTTGCCTCAAGCTGGTCTCTAACCCCGGGGCCTTGGCCTCCCCAAGTGTGGGATTGCAGGCGTGAACCATCGCGCCCAGCTTTTTTTTTAAGATTGGAAAATATAGTTTATTTAGAGAGTAAATTGGAGAGAGAGAGAAGAGATTTACCTCCCCAAGGCAGGGGAGGGGGCCAAAGCTAGGAAACATGGCAGCCACTTAGACACACCAGAGTTTAACAAAGCAGGAGCCTACATTTTCTAAGATGCTCTAAGAGGCGAGCGCTGAGGCCTAGTGTCCCAGGACGCACTGGCGGTGTTGGTAGCCCTTTGGGTAAAAGGGTCCCCACGACCCGGACACCTCCCATAGGTGCCGTGCTCCCGGGCTCACTCACCTGCCGTCAAAGTGACGTTGCCGTCGAAGCAGCCCTTGTAGACGCGGTCGCTGGCGTTGTAGCAGCTCACGACAGGGGGCGAGGTTCCCTGGCAGGCCTCGCGGCTCAGCCCCACGCAGCTGTAGCACTGCGCGCCGTTGGGCTCGTGCGCGCTCTCATTGCCTGCGAAAGGATCCGAGAGGAAGAAAAGGGGTCGAGGAGGGCTCGGGGCCAGGCGCGGTGGCTCACGCCTGGGATCCCAGCACTTTGGGAGGCCGAGGCAGCAGGACTGCCCGAGCGCAGGAGGTCGAGACCAGCCTGGGCAACACAGCGAGTTCTCGCCTCTACAAAAATACATGTGTATAAAAATTAGCCCGGCGTAGTGGCGTGCGCCTGTAGCCCCAGCTACTCGGGAGGCTGAGGCGGAAGGACCCCTGAGCCCAGGAGGTCGAGGCCGCGGTGAGCCGCGATCGTGCCACTGTCCTCCAGCTTGAGCGACAGAGTGAGACCCCGGCTCAAAACAACAGGAGGGCTCCGGACCCGCGGCTCAGCTTCTAGCTCCGCCCCTCGGCCCCCAGCCCTGGCCCGGCCCGCGAGCTCGTAGCCCCGCCCCCGGCGTGCAACCTCCCCGTGCCTACAGCGATGAAGCCCCGCCTTCTGCCTCTTGGCCCCGCCCCCTTCCCGATGCAGCCCCGCCTCCACGGACCTGCCGGGTTAAGCGCCCTCGAGGTGAGGTTGAGCTTGGAGTTGCAGCGGTCCTGGGCGCATTGCTGCAGC
Source organism: Carlito syrichta (assembly GCF_000164805.1). Lineage (NCBI taxonomy): Eukaryota > Metazoa > Chordata > Mammalia > Primates > Tarsiidae > Carlito > Carlito syrichta. Next base: position 16,377 of record NW_007079954.1, on the reverse strand, counting down.
TGGATGAAGGCCAGAAGCCCGTGCAGGTCCAGTCCGCGGTCATTCTTGCCGGGGAGTCCCGAACCGCAGCCCCGCACTGCCACTGAGAATTGCCCGTGGACTGTGGAGCGGGGAGGGGCGGGGTGAGCGGAGGGCGGGGCCTCGGAGGGGACAATACCCGAGGGCCGACGGGCCGGGATGCGCAGGCCGAGGCCTCCGAAAGAACAGATCTAGGGGAGAGAAGCACGCGAGGAGGGAGGGCCGGGGGCTGAGGCCTAGGAGGCAGACGGGCTGGCCGACCGGGACAGACAGGTCTCGGTGGCGGAGCGGAAGCGGTGGGCAGGATGTGCCCTCGTCCCAAGCCCGCGTCGCCCCATCCACCCCGCCCAGCTCTCAGCCTCGCCCCTCTGATCCCTAATGGAGAAGGCAGGCCTGGAAGAAAGGGGGCGAGGCTGTCCTAAAGGGTCTCCGCGGGGCGGCGAGGGAGGGGTGCGACTGGATTCGGAGGCGGGGCTGGGTTGGCCTCGGGGTCCCACTCACTGGTTTCCACCGCCCCCACGGCCTCTGTGCAGACGTCCACGCCCGGCGCGCACTTGACCGTCTTCATCTTGTGCGCGGAGCAGCCGTCATCCGCCTTCTGCACGCAGCTGTAGCACTCCAGGGCCTGCGCTCCTGGGGGCCGAGCGGAGCAAGCCTCGCTAAAGCCTCCTCCCCCGAAGGAGAACCCGTCCCTCCCACGCCCTCGGTCCCGGAACGAGACAGTCCGGCTGCACACACTCCCCCGGGGCGGCAGTAGGGAAGACAAACCCTCCCACAAATCTGAGGGCACGGGCTACACCGGGCCCCGTTGCTCCACGCCCCCATCCCTGTGATGGGAGCACCTTCCCACAAGCCCCGATGCCCACGGTAGCAGGTCCCTGCCGAGAAGCCCCTCATCCTGGGGGGGGGATACCTTCTCACAGTCCTCTGCTCAGGATAGGAGAACTTTTCCCACAGTGGGCTGTGCTCCGTGAGGGATCCTTCCCACAGCCCGCCCCCTCTGACCAGGGCAGGGGATCCTTCCCACGGGCCCATTCTATGCAAGGTGAGAGAACTCTGCCCATAGCTCCTCTGCCCAGGAGAGGGGAACACTTTCCACAACCTCCTCTGCGCAGGATGGAAGGACTTTTCCTACAGTCCCCTCTAACCATGGGGACCCTTCCCACTGCCCGTGGTGGGGGGCCCTTCCCACTGCCCATGGTGGGGGACCCTTCCCATAAATCTGGGTGGACAGGACTGGGCCCTGTCGATCGATATCCCCTATCCCTATGGTGGGAACATCCTTCCCACAGCCCTGGATGCGCACAGAAGGGGGCCCTCACCATGGAGCCCTCATCTTAGGGTAGGGGGAATACCTTCCCACTGCCCTTGGTAGGGAAGCCTTCCCACTGCCCGTTGGTGAGGACTCCTCCCACTACTCATGGTGGGGGACACGTCCCACTGTCCATGGTGAAGACCTTTCCCATTGCCTCCTCTGCTCAGGATGGGACAACTTTTCCCACAGTCCTCTTCGCTCATAGTGAGAGAGCCTTCCCATAGCCCTCTCTGTAGGGGACAGGGGGAGCCTCCTCCCCAGGAGCCCCCACTCTGCCCTCCCCCCCGCACCCCTCTCCCCCCAGCCTCCTCCCAGCAGCAGACCCACCTTCTCGAAGAAGCAGCGGCAGCAGCAGCAGCCAGCCCGTGGTCCAGATCACTCCCTGGACACCTGTTTTCCTGGCGGGATCCATGGCTCCGTCCTGCTTCCTCGGCGTCCCCCCAGAGTGTGCCGCCTCTCAGCCTGGGTCCTCTTACCTGAGCCCAGGATGAGTAACCTACCCCCGGGCAGCATTGGCCTTGCCCAACCGGGCCAACTCAGCGTCCGCCGTCGGGTGGGGCCCCGCCCCTGGGTGCGTCACCCACAAGGAGAGCGGCCCCTGCCCTGTGCGGTTGGCAAGGAGGTTCAGGGCGGGAGTGAGGTTCCCTGACAGATCATGGGAGAAAGTCTATGTGTGTTTGGGAGAAGGGAGAAGAGTGGGGTGGCTCAAAGAAAGGCAGGGGCTACTCAACATTTAGCACTCAGTGACTCTTTAATGAGCAGCTGCAGTGTGCCTGGCTTTGAGCAGGATGAGGCCGGAAGTGAAGACAGGACCACTTCCAGTCCTCACAGATCTCACTGTCTGATGGGGGAGACGGATGTTAACCAAATCATCACACAAACTGTTCTTTACAACGGAGACCAGAACAGTGACAGAAGAAGCATAGGGTGCCATGGGAGGCGTGAAGTCCAGAGTAGGGACTGGCCTGCAAAGGCTTCCTTGAGGTGGTCATCTGAGATGTGACGCTGAAGACATGAAGACATGAGACATGGTCAGGTGGTGTGGGTCAGAGAGGGGGGCAAAGGACTTATAAGCAGAGGGATCATCACATGCAAAGATCTAGAGGTGGGAAGCAGCCCGGGCCACTCAACACAGGGCACCTGGAACACCAAGGGCCAAGAGGAGAAGGGGAAACTGAAACAAAAGAGTCAGACAGGGGCCAGACTATCCAGGGCATTACACGTCCTGTGGATGTAACTCGGTGGAGAACATTCAAGAGGGTCAAGACCAGCTGGAGGATATGGTCAGATTTACTTCTTAATATATGACTCACCTGGGGAATAGTGCATATATTCATCAATAAGTGAATAGAAATTCCATCACTTTGGGAGGTGAACAAGGGGACTGCCTGAGTCCAGAGGTTTGAGATCAGCCTGGGCAACTTGGCAAGACCTCGTCGAAACAAAAAATCAAAAAATTAGCGCGTGCCTGTAGTTCCAGCTACTTGGATGGCTGAGGCAGAAGGATCACCTGAGCCCAGCAGGTCGAGGCTGCAGTGGCCGTGAGGGTGCCCCTGCACTCCAGTCTGGGTGACAGAGTAAGACTCCAACTCAAAAAAAAAAAAAAAGTGAATAGAAGCCAGATGTGGTGGCTCACGCCTGTAATACCAGAACTTGGGGAGGCTGAGGCCAGAGGATGGCTTGAGTCCGGGAGTTGGAGACAAGCCTAAGTAACCTAGTGAGAGTGCATCTCTAACTGGCCATGGTGGCACGTGCCTGCAGTCCCAGCTACTTGGGAGGCTGAGGTGGAATGATCACCTGAGCCCAGGAGGTCGAGGCTATGGTGAGCCTGGGCAACAGAGTGAAACCCTGATTCAATAAATAGATGATGATAGATGATGGATAGATGATTAAAAAATAAGTGAACGGAAAATTAGAGAGTTCATTTATCCAACAGAATACCACACAGTGATGAAAAAGACCCAGCGACTGGTTCTGTGTGCAGCAACACAGATGAATCTCAAAAACTTTGTATTGAAGCCGGGCTCGGTGGCTCAGCTTGTAATCCCGCGCCTTTGGGAGGCTGAGGTGAGTGGATTGCCTGAGACTGTGGGTTCGAGACCCGCCTGGGCAGCAAGACCTCATCTCTACAATAAATAAAAAAAAAAAATCAGCTGGGAGTGGTAGCGCATGCCTGTGATTCCAGCTACTCGGAAGGCTGAGGTGGAAGGATCGCCGGAGCCCAGCAAGTCGAGGCTGCGGTGGCCGGGAGCGGCCACTGCACTCCAGTCTGGGCGACAGAGTGAGACTC
>NW_007079954.1:1387-12230 GCF_000164805.1 Carlito syrichta | reverse complement strand
AAAAAAAAAAGAAAGAAAGGAATGTCCCACAAATGTTACCATGGCAAGACAGGAAGTCTACGATGTCACTCAGCATGCTGCTAGCATTTTGTTAACAAACAAGTCAAGGGCAAGATTTTTTTTTTTTTTTTAAGTCGGAGTCTCACTCTGTCACCCAGGTCAGCACTCTGTTCACGGCTGCCGCAGCCTCGACCTGCTGAGCTCAAACGATCCTTCCACTTCAGCCTTCCAAGTAGCTGGAACTACAGATGCAAGCCACCACACCCAGCTAATTTTTCGATTTATTGTAGAGATGAGGTCTTGCCAAGTTGTCCAGGCTGATCTAGAACCCATGGGCTCAGGTAACTCTCTCACCTCGGCCTCCCAAAGTGTTGGGATTATAGGTGTGAGCCACTGCGCCCGGCCTAAGATTCTTGCCAAGAGAATTAATGTGTGTACTGAGCATAAACACTCTAAGAGTCAAGATGGCTTCCTGAAACACGAGAAGGAAAATGACCAGAAAAAGGAGGCCTAGGAGAAAGGCACCTGGGTTCAGCTGAAGCGCCAGCCTGTCCCACCCACAGAAGCACTCACTTTGTGAGACCCAAAGGAGGGGAACCCGAGCTGCTGGAACCTATTCCCTATGAATTCATGGCTTAACAGGTATACAAAATTAAAAAAAAAAAAAGCACCAGCCTGAAACAAAACAAAACAAACAGTATACCGCCATTGATAGTTCTAGAACAGACAAAACTAACAAGTGCTGATAGAAATCAGACAGGTGTCACCTTGGGGAGGGCACTGCCCCAGAAGTAGCATCAGGGAGGGGCCCTAACTATCTTCGTCAGGATGGGGGGGCTACACGTGTGCACAGATGTGTAAAGAACCACCAAGTGCACACTTCTGCACATCCCTGGATGAACTCTTCCATTTATTCTTCCTACACCCTTTACACACAACCGTCCTATGAGGAATTCCTATGATGGCCAATTTACAAATGGGAAAAACAAGGAAACAAGGTTACTGTGGGCTCTGTGTAAAAAATGAAAAGGATTCTAGAAGGGGCAAGAGAGAAGACCAGGAAACCGGCGAGGGAGCTGGGCAGTTTTCTAGGTAAGAAAGAGAAAAGCTGGCTGGCCAGCACTTTGGGAGGCTGAGGCAGGAGAATCACTTGAGATCTGGAGTTCGCGACCAGCCTGGGCAACATAGTGAAACCTTGTCACTACAGAAAATTGTAAAAATTAGCTGGGTGGAGCCGGGCTCGGTGGCTCAGCCTGTAATCCCACGCCTTTGGGAGGCTGAGGTGAGTGGATTGCCTGAGCCCGCGGGTTCGAGACCCGCCTGGGCAGCGAGACCTCATCTCTACAATAAATAAAAAAAATCAGCCGGACGTGGTAGCGTGCGCCTGTAGTTCTGGCTACTTGGAAGGCTGAGGCGGAAGGATCACCGGAGCCCAGCAGGTCGAGGCTGTGGTAGCTGGAAGCAGCCACTGCACTCCAGTCTGGGCGACAGAGTGAGACTCCAACTCAAAAAAAAAAAAAAAAAAAAAATTAGCTGGGTGGTGGTGGCGTATGGCTGTAGTCCCAGCTACTAGGGAGGTTGAGGCTGTGGTGAGCTGTGATAGTGCCGCTGCACTCCACCCTGGACAGCAGAATGAGACCTTGACTCAAAAACAAGAGAAAAGAAAAGAGAGAGGGTTGAAAGGAAGGGAGAAAGGGATAGAGGAAAGGAGGGAAGAAGGCCACACACACACACACGCACGCACGCACGCACGCACACACACACACACACACACACAGTGAGGCTTTGGAGCTCAAATGCACGTAAATAATCTCACAGAGCACCGGTCTCAGACAAGGCCACGCTACAACAGTGAAGAATCAAGACCACTCCACAACAATGTCTGAACCCACAGACACACAAGATCATCAAACCACAGAATGACTAAGCAGCCCATATCCTGGCCAACAGAAGTGACTGTTTATATGATATCATAATGTTATAGTAATATAAGTCGCCTTGCTTTGTTTCTCCTGTCTCATAAATCAGATTTATAAAGATACCCAATCACAGCATTGCTCCTACTTTGTGAGTGTCCAAACCAGAGTAAAGCCCACCCTCCTGCACCATCCCCAAAACCACCACACACAAGCCAACATCTGCTAATAAGTCCTTCCTGGCCAAGTATGGTGGCTCATGCCTGTAATCCCAGCACTTCGGGAGGCCGAGGCAAGAGGATCGCTTGAGCCCAGGAGTTTGAGACCAGCCTGGGCAACATAGCAAGGACCCATCCCTACAAAAAATTTTTAGCTGAGGGCCAGGCATGGTGGCTCAGCCTGTATTCCCAGCACTTTGGGAGGCTGAGGTGAGAGGACTGCCTGAGCCCAGGGGTTCGAGACCAGTCTGGGCAACTTGGTGAGACCTTATCTCTACAATAAATCACAAGAAACTAGCTGGGCATGGTGGTGTGTGTCTATAGTTTCAGCTACTTGGAAGGCCGAGGTGAAAGGATTGCCTAAACCAGCAGGTCGAGACTATGGTGACTATGAGCGTGCCACTGAAGTCCAGTCTGGGCGACAGAGTGAGACCCCATTTCAAAAAAAAATAATAATAATCCAGGTATGGCGGCATGTACTGGTAGTCCCAGCTACTTGGGAGGCTGAGGCAAGAGGACCGTGTGAACTCAGAAGGTGGAGGCTGCTGTGAGCTGTGATCGTGCCACTGCACTCCAGCCTGGGGGACAGTCCTTCCAATACCCTTTTAGTGAGATGCCTCCTGGTGCCCTGATGCCTATCCTCCCTCATTGCGAGGAGCAGTAAACCCAACATGTTTACAGGTGTGCCACTGTTGGAGGACACTGATGCAGGCAGAGCTGACGTGACTTGGTCTAGGGTGGGAGCAGAGAAAAGGTGAGAAGCAGAAAGACCCAAAATATTTCAGGAGGGAGAACTGGTAGGGATAACTGATGGTGCAAATGTGAGGGAAGAGTTGGGGGAGGCTTCCAAGATGATTCCAGATAGTTCTTGCCATAAACCACATCATGACACAATAACAATGATAGCAAAAGTAATAATAGTAACAACAATGATCAAGTGTTTACTAGGCACAGAACATGATTTTTATTCTTTTTTTTTTTTTGGCATGGGGTCTTGCTATGTTGCCCAGGCTGGTCTCAAATTCCTGGGCTCAAGGAATCCTCTTGCCTTGGCCTCCCAAAGTGCTGGGATTACAGGCATGAGTCACTGCACCTAGCCTAAAAACTGTTTTGAACATAGGGCATACATTATCTCATTTCATCTTCACCTTGAAGTAAAGCATGGTTATTGTCATCTGTTGAACACCTACTCTGTGCTTAGCACTTTCCTCTCTGATTGTCACCACATTCTGCAAAGAAAGAACTGAGCCCCATTTCACAGATGAGGAACCTGAGGCTGGTGGAGGCTTGAAGTGGCAGAACTAGGATTTGAGTCCAGGGCTGTCCCCAAAGGTCCCTACTGCTGGTTGCCAGGATCAGGGCCTGGTCTTAGGCCTGAGGTGGTATCTTGCGATGGCTCTTAGTTTTGGAGACAGACAGACTTGGGTATGAATCCCAACTCTGCTCCAATTCCATTTGAGAACATGAATTTTTTTTTTTTTTTTTGAGCTGGAGTCTCACTGTGTCGCCCAGGCTGGAATGCAGTAGCACGCTCATGGCCACTGCAGCCTTGACCTGCTGGGCTCAGGCGATCATTCCGCATTAGCCTTTCAAGTAGCTGGAACTACAGGTATACAATACCACACCCAGCCAATTTATTTATTGTAGAAGTCTCGTCAAGTTGCCCAGGCTGGTCTTGAACCCCTGAGTTCAGGAAATACTCTTGCCTTGGCCTCCCAAAGTGCTGAGATTACAGGTTTAAGCCACCATGCCTGGCCAAAAAATTAGAATCTTTTTTTTTTAGTTGGAGTCTCACTCTTCTTGCCCAGGCTGGAGTGCAGTGGCATGCTCATGGCCACAGCAGCCTCGATCCTTCTACCTCAGTCTTCAAAGTAGCTGGAACGACAGACGCACGCCGCTGCACCCAGCTAGTTTTTGTGATTTTTGTTGTGGAGCCAATCCTCTTGTCTCAGCCTCCCAAAGTGCTGAGATTACAGGCTGAGTCACTGTGCCTGGCCAAAATTAGAATCTTAATAGTGCTACCTCACAGGGCTACTGTGAGGGTGATGTCAAATATACACGAAATGCTTAAAACAGTGTCTAGATTTGGGGCTACAAAAGCTTTAGCCATTATGACTACTAATAATAGGCTAAATAGATTATTATTATTATTGCTTAATAATAGTCCCCACTTCTTAAGCTCCAACTGTGTGCCAGACAGGGTGCTTGGCCCTTTTACAAGCAACCTCTCCTTGAATTCCTAAGGAGGGGGTAGAGGAAGGATCCATTTCACAGAGCAGGAAACTGAGACCCAGAGAGAGGAAGATGCTCGTTCCAGTTCACACAGCAAGCGAAGCGACAGTCAGGAGTCAGACCCAGTTCCATCTGGCTGGCTTCCTGTCTGACGGCAGGAAAAACAGCGGTTGAGTTCATAAAGATATTGCCTGCTCCCTGGACCCTGTCGGACACCCCTGTTCCCAACAATGACAAGTACCTCAATCACATAGGTGGGGTCACTTGGCATCTTATTAAGGCTCAGAGAGAGAAAGTGAATGACTTCTTGTGAAGTCGTTCAGCCCTGGCCCCTGCTTCCCTGCCTTCCAGCCTTGGAATATCAGTCCCGCTTCTGGTTTGCTGTGTGACACTACCTAGGTGCCTTTACCTCTCTGAGCTTCCAAGTCATCCTTTTTATAACACAGGAAGGGGTGTCTTCCAGAGTGGCATGAGGCCATGGGCAAAGTATCAAGTCTGGAATGAGACAGACCGAAATTTTTAACCTGGCTCTACCACACTTCTGCTGTGTGGCCTCAAGCAACTCGACCTCCCTCTCTGAACTTCAGCAGCCTCCTTTGCCATATGGGGCTGAAAACCCTACCTCCTGAGGGTGGCATGAGGACCCAGTGAGTGGCAGGCAGGGTGAGAATACCATGATTATTGTGAACTGTTTGGTGCAGGAGGCCCTGCAGGCCTCACCTGTGTGGGAGAGTTTCAGGGAGGAACCCCAACTGGCCCAACTGGAAGAACTAGCGTCTTGGGAGGGAGTGGAACCCAGGGTGGGGAGTTGCCTCTTGCTCAGGCCTGCCTGAATTCTGGGCGCTGACCCCTGCCTGGCGCAGGACCAGAGAACAGAGGGAGATTTGGATGCAGGCTCCACTTGTGCCCGCCGCCTGCTGGGTGCCTGGCTCTTCCCCAGTTCCTCAGATTTCCCTGAGATCAACAATCTGGTTCAGGGGTCAGTGGAGAGGTGACCCCCAGCACTGGAGACCAGGCCAGGGCCTCAGACAAGCCTGGGGCCATATCCACTCTGGGTTTCTTGTCCCCTGGGGCAGAGCAGGCGCAGAGCCCAGTGACTTCCCAGCCTGTCTCAGGCCCACTCCCTCAGGGACGCACTGTCTGGGACAAGGCAGGGGTGGAGTCAGGCGCCAGGCCAGCTGCATAATTTTGGGGGGCCCAGTGCAAAATGAAAATGTGGGGGCCTGGTTCAAAAAGCAGGAAAGGGCTAGACACGGTGGCTCATGCCTGTAAGCTCAGCACGTCCAGAGGCTGAGGAGAGAGGATCGCTTGAGCCTAGGAGTTTGAGACCAGCCTGGGTCACATAATGAGAACTCATCTCTACAAAAAATCAGCCAGGCATGGTGGTGCTGCACTCCTGTAGTCCCAGCTACTTGGGAGGCTGAGGCAGAAGGATTACCTGAGTCCAGGAGGTCGAGGCTGCGGTGAGCCGTGATCATGTCACTGCACTCCAGCTTAGGTGACAGAGTAAGATGCTGACCCCTCCCCCCAAAAAAGAGGCAGGTAAGGGTGCCATCAAAATACTAAAATATAAACTATTTTTTTCCTCTTTTGCCTCAGTCTCTCTCGATCCCTCATGGTGTTTAATATCATGTTCCCTTGGGCACTGGAAACTCATGAGGTCAACACCCCACGAGTATCCAGTGCCCAAGGTGCCAGTGGTGGCTAGAGATCTTGCCTCACAACTTCGGCAACCTGGTTGCTGGGTTCTCCTCCTCCCCAGCTGCCCACCACTACAATCCACCCCAAGATGCCACAAGGCACAAGTGCCTGACCCTGATCTTCCCGTGCCTGGGCCAGATCTCTGCCAAGGTGGAGGATGGCAGTGATCACAGGGGAGGGAGGGGACGGAAGAGAGAGCCTGTTCCAGAGAAGTGAGGCAGCCTGTGAGGGGAGGCTCCAGCCCTTCCCATCATGTTTCATTGTCCCATTAGATTTCACTCACAAAACACAAATCCAAAGACAAAATCAAGAATTTCCAGATGGTGACCACAGAGCCTTAGGCCCCAGAGCCGCAGGGCTCTTCTGCACGGATCACATGTGCACAAAATGAGATTAAGCAAGGGGCCCAGTTTGCAGAGGGGCTGGGGAGGATGAATTGATTCAAGATCCAGGTGTGAATAAACCGATGGGAGGTGGAGACCAAGGAACACTTGGAGTCCCAGGGCATCTGGGATTTGGGTGTTTGTCCGCCCAGGACTCAGGAGTTCTATATCTGCATCTTTAAAGGGACCTGTGTGTGTGTTTTTCTTTCTTTCTTTTTCTGAGTTGGAGTCTCTCTCTGCCGCCCAGGCTGGAATGCAGTGGTACAAACAGGCTACCGCAGCCTCCATCTCCTGGGCTCAGACAGTCCTTCCGCCTTAGCCTCCCAAGTAGCTGGAACTATAGGTTCGGCAAATTTTTTAATTTATTGTAGAGACAAGGTCTTGCTATGTTTCCCAGGCTGGTCTCGAACTCCTGGGCTCAGGCAATTCTCTCCCCTCGGTTTACCAAAGTGCTGGGATGACAGTCGTGAACCACCACACCCAACCCTTAAAGGAGACTTTTTGAAGGGGAAGAAGAGCTTCTCCAGAGTGACAGCCTAGAGTGCTCAGGTGGGGAAACCCACGGGCCTATGGAAACCCAGCGTATGCATGTGGCCCAGCTTAGGGGGCAGGGAAAGCTCCTTGAAGGAAGGATACCTTAGATGAGACCTAAAGAATGAAGAGATCTCCTTATCAGGAATTCACCGACCATCTCGTCAAGACCCACACCAGAGTCTCCATACAGAGGACCCAGGCTCCAGCGGTGGCAACGACATAGGGTTTTCATACAAAAAAAAGCCCCCCCCCAAAAAAAAAATGAAGTCAGCCAAAGACCTCGGCCTGCCTTGTCCCAACGGTCCTCAGTTCTTAGCATCACCGGTTTATTCAATCACCAGATGTTCCCTCAACACCTAGAGTGTGGTAGACACCCTGTTGTGCCCAGGGTTCAGTGACCAAGACAGCCCCAGCCCTCCTGGAGCTCCCACAGGGAGAGACAGACTCATCAGCATGATGACCCTGGATAGTTAAGGCTGTGATGGGAGAAGCACAGGGTAGAGTGATCAGGGTTGGGAGGGGGAGACCACAGGCAAGGTGATCAGAGCTCTAATGGGAAGCCCAGAGGAAGCATCAGACACACCAAGACAATTAGGGAGGGCTTCCTGGACAAAGAGACATAAGAGGAGCTAAACCCTAAATGATGAGTAGGACTTGGGTGGAGTGGGGAGAGGAGCCTTGGCAAAAGGAACAGTGTGTACAAAGCCCCAGAGGTGAAAGGGAAGCGCTTTTTTTTTCACTTTTATGGAATGAGACATGCCTGAGACGTGCCCTATGGTGCTGGGGACACAGTGGTGACTAGGACAACCGTGACTCTGCGTCATGGAGCTCACAGTGTGAGGAGGACACAGATCCATCCATAGTGATGGCCCAGGGTCCTCAGGGATGGGATGGCAGAGCTCTAAAGGGGATGCCTGACCCAGCCAGGGGAGTCAGTGGGGGCTTCCCGAAGGAGGGGACATCTGAACTAAGACCAGAAGAACGCAAAGCTGATTGCGGGAAGGACAGAGGGAAAGACATGAGCAAAGGCCTGGAGGGGAGGGCTAGGAGTTCCTGGCCCGGTCAGGCCAAAAGTGGTGGAAACAGGCCTACAGACTGAAAGAACAAAAAAATTGCCTGACACTAAGGACACATGCCACCCCAACCCCTTGTCCCAGCCATGACCTTAGGGTCGAAGGCCTCCATTCCTAGAGAGACAGCTGAGGGACGCTTGGCTCTGAGGTCCCCATAACTCGGAAGTCCTGCTAGAGGCAAGGGGCCCGGGACGCCTGGGCCGGCAACCACAGTAGCAACCCCTGTTTTTCCTCCGTGTTTAATTCGGTATCACAGGAGCACCAATAAATAGTTCCTTCCCGCCCCTGCAATCTTCCTCCTGCCCTGGGGCTGGCGATCCCGTCGAGGGGAAGACACTGGCCACCCGGAACGCGATGACGACTCAGGTCCGATGACGACTCAGGTCCGCCGAGCTGCAGCGCCAGCAGAAGTCCCGGAGGAGCGCCAAAGGGGCGGGCCCCAAGTTCCCGGAAGAGGGCGGGGCCTCCAGGTGCCGCCACTTGCGCGGGGGCGGGGCCTCGCCGGGAGGTGCCTCCCAACGGGGCGGGGCTCCTCAGGGGGCGTGGTTTTCGTCGGCTGCGGTCACGATGACGTCCATCCAAATGCGCATGGCTTCGGGGCTCGGAGCCACCATGAAGAAAAGGCGTTCGTAGGTTTTGACGCAGAACGTCAGGCGAGGGCTGGGACTCTGGAATGAGCAGCAGAGTGAAGATGGTTAAGACAACGGGCAACGCCTCGGTTCAAATCCAGCCTTTGCTACTTAAGGCCGGCGTGGCATTGGGCAAGTTACTTCACGCTGAATCTGTTTTCTGTTTCCCTGTCTTCCAAAGTGATGTACCTCACTGGTTTATGAGGATTACGTGAATTAACACAGCAAAGTGCTTAAAATTAACACATGTAGAGTGCTATTATTCGGAGAAATTAAAAAAGAGGACCCATAATCCCATTCTCCTGCCTACCTTCTACACTAGAAATATAGGCATTCAAACTCCATCTCCCCAAAGTCTAGATCCCCCGTAACTGGTGAAAGTTAGTGTCTAGAACCCATTTATCGATTAACTACTTGCCAACTCCGAGTTGAATATATCCCTTACATCCAGTATCTGTCTTTAGCCTCCCAATCACCCTGACAGAAAGGGTTGAAGTGTGTCTATTATGCACATGAGAAAACTAAGCCCGGAGAAAGGAAGCCACTTTCACACAGCTGGGATTCCAAAGTAAGCCCTGAAAAGCCACAGTTGGCCACTCCCCACAGAACTTTCTAAACACTGTATCCATTGCCAACATTGACATTCCTAGCACTGCACATTTGTACAAGTTCCAATTCCTGAACTCTCTGTGGGAAAGTCAATAATACAATATGGCATCATGGGGCCCATTTGGCTAACTACTGGTAGAAGCCAAGTAATGACTGTCTCGTTGAGACGACCCCAGTCCCTATTCTGCCCTCTTTATTCATTTATTCCCAGCTTGGCATCAGAGTTTGCCAAATTTTGGCTCTAAATCCTTTGCTCCAGGAAAATTAACAGTGAGAGCCAGAGTCTGAGCTCTTAATTTTTAATCCCTGCAGTGGCGTGACGTGTTGATCTTCTGTGCTGGATGGTGAGTACCCTGACAGTAGGGTCTGTGGGTGGCTTTCCCCAGGACGAGCCAGGGATGAGATGAGGCTTGACGACAGGGGCTCTGACTGGAAGGACAGGGTGGCACTGAGGGGCTTCACCTTGAAGGCACAGCGTAAGTGGTCGTAATAGACTTCCTCAATGGCCTGGAAATAGATGACGCCTTTGAGCTTGGTCTCTTCCTTGTCTTGTTGGGGGAGGCAAGAAAGAAATAGAGTCATGAGAAGGGTGTATCCGTGCACGTCGGGGTGGGGGCCATGTGGCCCAAGTCCTGGGACTGGGTTTTGGGATGAGGAACATGGTGACATTCTGAAGGTTCCTAAAGTACCATGATTGGGAGGTGAGTGGATGTGGTCACTGGATGGGAGATTTTTGGATGTGGAAACTGGACTTGACTGGGGAGTGGTGGCCAGGGAGCTGGAATCCTGGGGCTCGGAACGCCTGGGTCCCTGAGAAGGGAGGGAACTCAAGGAGAGGTTCAGAGTAATTGATTCCCCTAGAGAAGGAAAAAGGTCCTGGACTCCTGGGGTTGAGGGGAAGACACTAACAATGCAGCCTCAGAATCCTGGGTGTCTTAGGAGAACGGAGTCGGGGAGCCAGAATTGTACTAAATGGATCTGTGTTACTAAATAGTTCTGTGTTCCCAAGGAAGGCTGGGGGCATGGAGTCTGGGTGGCTTAAGGAGGAAGGGGCTGAAGGTCTGGATTCATGGGTCCCTGGGAAAGAGTGGGCTGGGAAGCCTAGATTGTGGGGAAGGCAGGAACTAAGAATCTGGATTGAAGATGAAGTGGAAAGTGGGGGCCTGGACTCCTGAGCCCCAAGGGAGAATGGGGCTCAGGATTCACAGGGAGAATGGGGCTCAGGATTCTCAGGCCCAGATTCACAGGCCTAAGAGAGAAAGGGAGCTGGGTACAGTGGTTCACGCCTGTAATCCCAGGGAGGCAGAGACAGAGGACTGCCTGAGCCCAGGGGTTTGAGACCAGCCTGGGCAACTTGGTGAGACCTCGTCTCTACAATAAATAAAAAAATTAGCCGGGCATGAGCAGTGATCATGCCACTGCATCCCAGCCTGGACAACAGAGCAAGACCCTGTATCAAAAAAAAAGCCGGGCTCGATGGCTCAGCCTGTAATCCCGCGCCTATGGGAGGCTGAGGTGAGTGGATTGCCTGAGCCCGCGGGTTCGAGA
>NW_007079954.1:0-1259 GCF_000164805.1 Carlito syrichta | reverse complement strand
CTGCACTCCAGTCTGGGCGACCGGGTGAGACTCCGACTCAAAAAAAAAAAAGAGCGAGAGAAGGGGACAGGACTCCCGGGGCCTGAGGGGAAAGGCCTTCAGAGGGGAATCCCAGCGTCCGCGGACCAGAGGCGGCCGGGCGGGGCTCACCCGCGCGGGAGGCCGAGCTAGACTTACCCGCATAGTAGGCCAGGCGGCGGGCCTGGCGGTCAAAGCAGAACCACCGCTTCCGCCAGGTCTTGATGCGCCCGCCCATCTTCACCAGGGCTCCGCGGCAGCAGCCCCCGGACACGCGCACGTGCGGGCAGTTTTCCGGGTTGTGGCCCCATCGCTCCAGGTGCTGCCGCAGATCCAAGACGCGGGGTCCTGGAGGGCGGGGTGGGGGTGGGGGTGTGGGCGGGGCCTGGGGAGTCAAAATAAAGAGCCGCTGACTTGCGGGGAGGGGTGGGGACTCGGCTCCGGCCCCTCCTGGAGAGGCAGTCAAGCTGCTCACGTGGAAGGCCTGCTACAGCCCTTTGACAGTCATATTAACAGTGACCACAGGCGGGGTGCAGTGGCTTATGCCTGTGATCCAGCTTTTTGGGAGGCCCAGGAGGGAAGATTTCTTGAGGCCAGGATTTCAAGACCAGCCTGGCAACAAGGCAAGACCCCCATCTCTACAACAAAAATAAAAATTAGCCGGATGTGGGGGCATGTGCCTGTAGTCCCAGGTATTCAGGAGGCTGAGGCAGGAGGATCACCTGAGCCCAGGAGCTGGAGGCTGCAGTGAGCAGTGATCATGCCACTCCATCCCAGCCTGGACAACAAAGCAAAACCCTGTCTCAAAAAAAGCCAAAACCAAACAAACAAAAACACCATGATGAAAAACCCAACAGCTACATGTGTGGACTATGATACTCCGCCCAGGACATTTGTACACCACCTCCTTCATGTCTCAGGCCACCCTTTGGAAGGGGCTACTTTGAGCACCATTTTTCAAAGGAGCACAATGAGGTCCCCCAAGAGGTGAAGTGATACACTAGAGATCACACAGAGCTTCCAGGCGCAGAGCTGGGACATGCACCCAGGTATTCCTGATCTGAGAGCTCAAACTGGAAGGACCAGAGGCAGGTTAGAGAAATGAGGGCCTCTGGGTCGGGGTCGCCAAAGTGGGGTCCTCAATGTTACCGAATAGTAAGTGATCAAAAAAGGGGAGCTTGTAAGCCGGGCTCGGTGGCTCAGCCTGTAATCCCAGCACTTTGGGAGGCTGAGGTGAGTGG
>NW_007079953.1:586825-591827 GCF_000164805.1 Carlito syrichta | reverse complement strand
AATTGGATGCCAGTTCCGATTTCCATGAGAGTATTTCCTTCCTTTTCTAAGGTTCTTATGGTTTGAGGTTTTACATTTAGGTCTCTGATCCCTTGGAGTTAACCTTTGTGCATGGGGATAGATAGGGGTCCTGTTTCAATCTTCTGCATGTGGTCAGCCAGTTTTCCCAGCACCATTTACTGAATAGGTTCTCCTCTCCCCAGTGATAGGTGGTGGGGGCTTTGTTGAAGATGAGTTGGTTGAGAAATTGAGGTTTTGCTTCTGGAATCTCAATTCTGTTCCATTGATCTATATGCCTGTTCTTGTACCAATACCAAGCTGTTTTGATGATTGTAGCTTTATAGTAAAGTTTGAAATCTGGTATTGTGATACCACCTGCTTTGTTTTTTTTGCTGAGGATTGTTCTGGCTATTCTTGGACGTTTGTGTTTCCATATGAATTCCTGTGTTGTTTTTTCTAGGTCTGAGAAGAATGTTGTTGGTAATTTAAAACACTTGTTCATGTCAGCTTTGATTTCTTTGAGCAGTGTTTTGTAATTTCATTGAAAGGTCTTTCACGTCTCTGGTTAGGAAGATGCCAAGGTATTTCATTTTTTTTGTGGCTATTGTGAATGGAAGTGTGTTTTTTATTTGGGTTTCTGTTTGTTTATTATTGGTGTAGAGAAATGCGATTGTCCTTTGTACATTTATTTTGTATCCTGAGACTTTGCCAAAGGCCTTTATCAATGTAAGGAGGCCTTTGACAGATTCTCTTGGGTTTTCAAGGTACACAATCATATCATCTGCATAGAGAGATAACTTGACTTCCTCTTTTCCTATTTGAATACCTCTGATTGCCTCCTCTTCTCTGATTGCTCTAGCCAGGACTTCCAATACTGTGTTGAACAGGAGGGGTGAGAGTGGGCATCCTTGTCTAGTTCCAGTTTTCAGGGGATTTGGTTCCAATTTTTGTCCGTTTAGGAGTATGCTGGCTGTGGGTTTCTCGTAAATGGCTTTCACTATTTTGAGGTATGTTCCCCATATGCCTAGATGTTCAAGGGTTTTTATCAAGAAGGGGTGCTGGATTTTATCAAAAGCTTTTTCTGCATCTAATGATATGATCATGTGGTTTTTGTTTTGACATCTGTTGATGTATTTAATTACACTTATGGTTTTACAAATGTTGAACAAGTCTTGCATCCCAGGAATGAAGCCTACTTGGTCATGTTGGATGATATTTGAGATGTATTGCTGAATCTGGTTTTCTAGGATCTTGTTGAGAATTTTAGCATCTATGTTCATCAAAGATATTGGCCTGTAGTTCTCTTTCTTTGTTGGATCTTTACCTGGCTTGGGTATCAATGTGATGTTGCCTTCGTAAAATGATTTGGGGAGAGTTCCATCTTTTTCAATCGCCTGGAATACCTTCAGTAGGATTGGTATCAGCTCCTCCTTGAATGTCTTGTAGAATTCTGCTGGAAAGCCATCTGGACCAGGGCTTTTTTTTGTAGGAAGTTTTCTTATTACATAGTCAATTTCCTTGATTGTTATTGGTCTACTTAGGGTCTCAATTTCTTCTTGTTCCAACCTCGGTAGGTTGTGTGATGTCAGAAAGTCCTCCATTTCCTTCTGGTTTTCAAGTTTGTTTCCATACAAGGGTACGTAGTAGTCTCTAATGATCTTTTGTATTTCTTCAGGGTCAGATGTGACTTCATCTTTTGTGTTTCTGATTATGCTTATTTGGTTTTTTTCTCATTTTTCTTGGTCAGTCTAGCTAGGGGATCATCAATCTTGTTTACCCTTTTGAAGAACCAGCTTTTTGTTTCATTGATTTTTTGTATTATCTATTTGTCTTCTATGTCCTGGATTTGGGCTTTTATTTTGGTGATCTGGATTCTTCTGCTGAAATTAGGGTTTTTGTGGTCTTGCTTTTCCAGCTTCTTTAGGTGGCTTGTTAGGTTGTGAATTTCTGTTCCTTTCATTTTCTTCATGTGTGTTTGTAGGGATATAAATTCCCCTCATACTACAGCTTTCAGGGCATCCCAGAGATTCTGGTAAGATGTTTCCTCATTTTCATTTGTTTCCAGGTATCTTTTGATCCCTGTTTTGATTTCGTCGTTGACCCAGGAGTTGTTTAGCATCATGCTGTTTAGTGTCCATGTCTTTGTGGGTTTTGGGGGGACTTTGTTGGTGTCAATGTTTATTTTTATTCCACTGTGGTCCAAGAAGGTGTTTGGTAGAATTTTGGTCCTTTTAAATTTGCTTATGCTTGATTTATGACCGAGTATTTGGTCGATCTTAGAATATGTTCCATGTGGTGATGAGTAGAATGTGTATTCTGTGGTCTTTGGATGGAGTGTTCTGTGAGTATCAATTAAGTCCATTTGGTCCAGAGTCACATTGAGTTTCTGGATCTCCTTGCTGATTTTTTGTCCTGATGGTCTGTCTAGGTTTGTGAATGGGGTATTAAAGTCCCCTGTTATGATAGTGTTAGAGTCAATATCTTTCTTTAGTTTTCCAAGAAGTTGCTTTATGAAAGTTGACGCACCTATGTTGGGTGCATATATGTTTAGGATAGATATTTCTTGTTGATGGATTGAGCCTTTTATCATTATGTAGTGGCCTTCTGTATGTTTTTTGATTTTTAATAGCTTGAAGGGTATTTTGTTTGAAATTAAGATCACTACTCCTCCTTTTCTTTTGTATTCCATTCTCCTGAAAGTTTGTTTCCCATCCTCTTACTTTGAGTCTGTGGGTGTCCTTTCTAGTGAGGTGAGTCCCTTGAAGGCAATAGATTGTTGCCTGATGATATTTTATCCATTTTGCCATTCTATGTCTTTTCAGTGGTGCATTTAGTCCATTCACATTTAGGCTAATAATTGAAATGCAAGAGTTGATCTCTGTCATAAGGTTCTTACAGAGTTGTTGTTCCTGTTGGTTTGTTGTCTTTATTTGGTTTTGGAGTTGGTTCATGTGTGTTTTTAATCTTTTGCCTGTACTCTTGTGAGGAATGTTGTTTTTCTTTTTTCCTTTAATTCTGTGTTCAGTACTTTCTTAACTGTTTCTTGTAGAGGTGGTCTGGTGGCAGCGTAGGTTCTTAGGGATTGGATATCTGGAAACGATTTCAATTCTCCCTCACTAATGATGCCTAGCTTGGCTGGGTAGGTTATTCTTGGTTGAAATTGTTTCTCTTTTAGAACTTTGAAGATAGGGCTCCAGGCTCTCCTGGCCTGAAGGATTTCTCTGGATAAATCTGCTGCTATTCTAATTGGTTTTCCCTGGTAGGTAGTCTGGTCCTTTTCTCTTGCTGCCTTTAGGATTTTTCCTTTCATAGCTACTTTGTTTAGGCGAATTATTATGTGTCTGGGAGTTGGTCTTCTCATTTGTTGTCTTGCAGGGGTTCTCTGAATCTCTTGTGTTTGAATTTTTTCATCCTTAATGAGATGAGGGAAGTTTTCTTGAATGATTTCATGAAATGTTTGTTCCAGCGTGGCTTCTGTTTCTCTTTCTGCCTCAGGAAGCCCAATTATTCTTAGGTTTGGTCTCTTGAAGTGATCATTCATCTCTTGCAGGTTTTGTTCTGTCTTTTTGAGTTTCTCTTCTATGCTTTTGACAGTTTGGGTTAGTTCTGTGTTTTGGTCTTCGAGTTCTGAGATTCTTTCTTTGGCTTGGCTGATTCTGCTTTCCATGCTTATTAGTCTGTTGTTCATTTCCATCACAGTATTCTTTACTGCTGTCATTTCTGACAACAGCTCCTTTCTATTTTCTTCTTGTCTCTCCTCAATTTTTTTAATTCTCTCCATTAATGTCTTGATGTCTGGGTTTGTTGCATGTAACCAGTCATTCTCGGGACTCTTCATTGTCTGTGTTCCAGAATCTGCTTTCTCAGTGTCTGATTTCCCAGGGGTCTGTGTAGGACCTATATTCTTCTTTTGGTTTTTCTTCATTTGTGTGGTTTTTTCCCCCTCTCTACTTTTTCCTTCCCTCCACATCACCATCTTCTTTAATTCTGTTATTCAGGGGTAAAGGGATTGGTTTGACTTCTGTTTGTTCAATCTCCTATTCTTTATGTATCTCCTCTTACTTTGTTCAATTCTGAAGTTGCACTGTAGGTTGGAAGTGGTCCTTTTTGCAGTTTTGAGATGTATTTAAGGGGAGAACTGTGATCAAAATCTGTCTGCAGGTCCTGGTATTCACTGACAGGCGTGTGGATAATGTGGAACCCACTTCCCACTGCCCTGGAATCTGTCCGTGCAATGGGGCTGTAGGTTTACTCCCTGAAATAAAATGTGGTTAGCAGAGGGGAGAGAATGGAGCAGATAGTGTGTTGAAGAGGGGAGTGGAGAGATAGACGAGTAAGGGGGGAAACAAATGAGTGTGACAACAAATAGAGAGAGAGGCCTATACTGAAACAGATAAAAACAGTAGACCACAGCTACAGACAAACCAACTCTCATACAAACAAATAAAAATAAAAATAAAACATATAGTGATGCTAACATACAAGCTAACCAACCACCTTGTTAGTGTGCTGTTCCTCTATACAAAGATATGGTTTACAGAGAGAAGAAAAGAGAAGAAAAGGAAAAGGAAAAAAGAAAAAAGGGACCAATACTGTAGGAATAGAATTAAGTCATTAAACTAATAGAATCAATGAAGCACACTCTGAGACATTTTGTTTAAGTCCAATGTCCTTTCAGGTCTGATTTCTAGTTTTCTTTTCAAGCTGGTAAATTAGTTTGCAGTTAGCGTCAGTTGCCCCTGATCTGCTGTGAAGGACAGTTCAGATTAACCTCCGTTCAGCACTTTAGTCTATGTCTTTATCAAGCTTGTTTCTCCCGTTTCAGTGTTGTTACCTTGAATCGCCAGCAGAGGGAGTGGGGCCGGACAGGAACAAGATGGCTGCCTGCCTCTCAGCAGGTAACAGGAGCCTTATGTGGGTGGGCAGGACAGTCTTGGATGCAGGAGAGGTGGCAGCGATCCCAGCAGATCTTCCTTGAAGGGGTTTGGAGTGGATCGCCTCA
>NW_007079953.1:566750-586805 GCF_000164805.1 Carlito syrichta | reverse complement strand
AGGGGAGGAGAATGGAGCAGATAGTGGGTTGAAGAGGGGAGTGGAGCGATAGAGGAGTAAGGGGGGAAACAAATGAGTGTGCCAACAAATAGAGAGAGAGGCGTATAGTGAAACAGATACAAACAATAGAGCCACAGCTACAGTCGAACCAACTCTCATTCAAACAAAAATAAAACATATAGTGATGCCAATATATAAGCTAACCAACCACCTTGTTAGTGTGCTGTTCCTCTGTACAAAGATATGGTTTACAGAGAGAAGAAAATAGAAGAAAAGGAAAAGGAAAAAATAAAAAAGGGAACAATATAGTAGGAATAGAATTAAGTCATTAAACTGATAGAATCAATGAAGCACACTCTGAGACCTTTCGTTTAAGTTCAATGTCCTTTCAGGTCTGATTTCTAGTTTTCTTTTCAAGCTGGTAAATTAGTTTGCAGTTAGAGTCAATTGCCCCTGATCTGCTGTGACGGACAGTTCAGATTAACCTTGCTTCAGCAGTTTGGTCTATGTCTTTATCTAGCTTGTTTCTCCCGTTTTGGTGCTGTTACCTTGAATCGCCAGCAGGTGGTGCTATCTCATCTACTCGCCCCAGAGTGGGTGGGGCCGGACAGGAACAAGATGGCTGCCTGCCTCCGAGCAGGCAACAGGAGCCCCACGCCGGGTGGGCAGGACAGTCTCGGACGCAGGATAGGTGGCAGCGATCCCAGCAGATCTTCCCTGAAGCAGTTCGTTGTGGATCTCCTCGGGCCGCGTGGTGCGATATGCTACCCCTCCCAGAGGCTGCGGCAGTGGTGGCGCTGGTGACGGCAGTGGCAGTGGCAGTGGGGGGAGGGGCAGCAGC
Source organism: Carlito syrichta (assembly GCF_000164805.1). Classification (NCBI taxonomy): domain Eukaryota; kingdom Metazoa; phylum Chordata; class Mammalia; order Primates; family Tarsiidae; genus Carlito; species Carlito syrichta. The sequence continues at coordinate 585,964 of NW_007079953.1, read as the reverse complement.
GGCAGCGGGACCGTCTGGAATGCAGTCAAAACTGTCCAGTCCTTCTGATGGCAGTGGCGGAGCTCTGTCTGTAGAGCAGGCTGTGATGCTGGGGTCCCCAGCCCCCCGGGGCGAGAGTCAGAGACCCACTGCAGATCTCCCTTGCAGAGGGCTTCAGACGCCAGGTTGCCCTGTCGCCATCTTGCCACATCCCCACTAAAATTTTTTTAAAAGAATTTATTGTTTCTTTAGTTTACTTACCCCATAGGTGTCTGGGAAAATGTTATTCTTATATAATCTTTAGTCAACCTCTCAACTTCAATTTGTATATAAAAACAAAGACTTTCTTGAAAGATAAGAGACTTGCTACTTCCCCCAAAGACTGTAAATAATGGGCGATTCCAAGAGTGAGTTCACTCATCAATTCTACATGAGCCTAAGATAGTGTATTTGAATAGCTAATTCAAGTGTTCTGGAATTTGATAGAGTAGAGGTTAGGTCTATTTGCCACTTACTGATGGAATTATTTTTGGCTAAATTACCTTCCTCTAAACTTCTTTTTTATCGGACAGTGGGAATAATTTATGCTTACTAAGCTGTTTTTATAATTAAATTAGATAATAAACAGAGTGTTCTTAGACAAAAACTGGCACATAGTAAGTACTCTACTAATGAAAATGATAATAATTATTACCCTATAATCACTTAGCAAGTTATAGGGTCAACAGAGAATAATTTGAACTGCAAGTTTGCTCTAACAAGTTTATCAAATGTACAAAACAAATCACAGATCATTAGATTTAATAGACTCAATATTGTGTTACTTTTCAAAGTTAATATAGAAAATAAATTTACAATAATATGAAAGCACATTGTGTCCACTGCTTTCTTAATTTTACATATACCTACCGGGCTGAATGAAATTCATTTTCACTTTATTGTGCAGTTATTATTTTCCACATTTATCTTAAGAAGTAAACCAAATCATGAATTTATTTAAAAAACATGGAGGCATTTTAAAATATATTTAAACATATGTCAAGATGAAACCTTTAAATAGATCCCTTTGGATGAATTGACTGCTGCCTCATTGAAATAAGTGACTTTTCTTTCTTGTTTTTTCTTTTCCTTTTTTACATGCACGACTCATGAACTTGAGATGAGGTCTAATTTAGAACTCAAAAACACTGTGTGATGTGAGAATCAGTAGGCTCATTTATAACCGAGGAAAGCAGATCTGTCCCTGTTTTCACATTCCTTCCTTTGTATCTCCCAGGTGATTCTTTAGACAAGTACAGCAAATACATTGTGCTGAGGGAGAGAGTGGGCATGTCAGAGCTCTGAAAATGCAAGTGGCTCAGTGGTCTAGAGGTGAAGGCTGTGAGTCTGCCAAAGAGAATATTGCATCCACTCCTTGAACTTTGGTTAGGACCATACTTAAATCTGTCCTTGAGGACAGACTTGGGAGGAAGCAAGAGAAGGCTGTTCTTTTTATTATTATTATTATTCAGTTTTCTTTAATAATATCTCAGAGAATGGAATGGCTTTTAAAGCTAAGAACAACAACTGGCCTAAGAAGACAGGAAAAGAGCAGTTTTACTATATAAAACAAGAATAAAAATGAATTTACCATTGATAATGGAAAATGTACAATCATCTGTTTTGAAGTCCGAACCTCAGTTTCTCATCTGTAAGTTGAAGGTAATGATCATCCTTGACTCACAATTTCTTGGATGGAATTGAATACTATACATAAGAGGTACCTAGTGTATAGTAATTTGCAACATAGTTCATGTTCAATAAATGTTAGTATATCTTCCTGCACATATCACTTAATAAAACCAGGATGACAAATGGATCTTTATAGACTAAACAAATGTTAAAAATGGCATTCAGTGATGGATATATTTATTTATTTTTATTTTTGAGTTGGAGTCTCACTCTGTAGCCCAGGCTGGAGTGCAGTGGCATGCTCACGTCCACTGCAGCCTCAGTATGCTGGGCTCAGGCAGTCCTTCCACCTCAGCCTTCTGAATAGCCAGAACTGCAGGCACTTGCTACCATGCCCAGCCGTTTTTTGTATTTTTTTTTACTGTAGAGATGAGGTCTCACCGAGTAGCCCATCCTGGTCTCGAATCCTTGAGGTCAGGCAATCCTCTCTCCTCGACCTCCCAAAGTGCTGGGATTACAGGCTTGAGCCACCACACCTTACAGATGGAGAAATTTTAAAGTTGCAGACATTTTTGAAGTAGTTTACCTGGAAAACTTAGTGACAATAGACTAGAAAAAGAAGATGGAACAGCCATATGGCATGTATTTGAAACAAAACAGTATCCTTAAAAAACAGTATCTGTTATTGGCACTCAATAGAACCTTCGAAATTTTTACTAGCCTGAAATAACTGATGTAATGTATCAGTATAAATTATACACTACTGCACTACAGTTAGGTTCCTAATATCAAAATGAGTACGTGTGTGCGCTCACTCACGCGCGCGCACGCACACACACACACACACACACGCATTCATATACTCGAATAGACTGCAAATATTTTATTTACAAATTTACATCTTTCCCATGGACCTACTCCATGATCATACTGTACTGTACAAGGGATTTCCTGATATTCAGTCATTTTTGGCAGCAGCTACTCCCAGTCCTTAGAGGCTGCCGGATTGCTGGCAGTATAAGAAGAGTTCTGGCCTCGTATACAAGAAATACAAGGTCTTCATTATTCCAGAGTTTAACACTCACAGCTAGGAGGCTTTATATACAATGTACACATAGAATCTCTGTCTTGCCTTTAGACTGAACAACTTATTTTTTCTGTGGTGTGTTGCAAAATTGCCATAATTACATGGAAAGCTACAGAGACTCACACTCAAAATCAAAACAGACAAACCAATTAAATACATTTCACAAACAACTTTCAAAATGAGTCTAATCTAACCAAAATGCCTTACTAATTGACTTAGACACCTACATAGAGACATTGACATCTTTATTGATTAAAAGAGTCTTTCTCTCTGTGTTAATTTTGTTGAAACAGAGTTCTTGCTTTAAGGAAATTTCCTATAACAATTCAGATTTATAGCTTTAAAAATGGGGTGTTTGTGTTCTCAATATTTTTATGACTCCAAAATTATGTTAAGAAAACAAAGAATAGTTACTAATTATCTTTAAGTATTCTAGAGTTCCAAAGCACTTTCTCTGACCTAATCTTATTTGAATTTTACAGGAATCATGTGAGGAAGTAAGGTGAGATTTATTATCCTTCGATTGCACATGAGACTTAGAGAGGTCTCCGGATCACTGATTTCATATACGATTAAGCTAGAACAAGAAAAATTCCACTATTTTACCCCAGTTAAGGGTCACACTTCCTTTGCTAGTACATTTAGCAAGGATTCAGTTGAATAAACATAAAGCTTGTTGACTTTTCCAGGAGCAGCTATAGCCATAAAATCAGGTATGCTTAAACTCTTTATGTCCCACCAGCCCTTAAAAAATGAAGAGGATCATTAAAAGTCATTTTATCCATTTTGTATGGAAGGGACTGGACATAGAACCTATGAGCTTTACATTGGCTAAGTAAATAATTGGGAACTGGGAAAGGTATTAGCTCCAGTGTAGGAAAAATTTCAAAAAATCAAAATGAACAAATGTTAAATTGACTGACATATTATGAAACACAGTCGCTTCATTATGAAATGCAGTTGCTTGCAACTGAACTCATACACGTAGACATCAAGATATTAATCTGCACATATTTAAATATGTTTGATAAAACACAAGATGAAACTTCTAAATATAATCATGCCAGAGCATACCAAATCTTAAAGCAGTCTAATTGAGAGGGGTGGGTGTTAGGAGTGGAGTCACTGATAAGTGAAAGAGTATTCCGGAAGGAAAAAATCATATACTTATTTTCCCGGAATATTCCAGGAGCTAGCTTTTGCATGAATCTCAGCAGCTTGATATACAGCAGGTCAGACTACTCAAAGGGAAGAGATGAAAGTGGGAGCATTATAAGTTTATTTAATTATTAACACATACTCTCTTAAGGCTAGTGACTGCCAGATTTAGTAAACAGAAATACAAGGCACCCTGTTAAATTTGAAAGACAGACAACTGAGTCATTTTTTAGTATTAGTATGTCAGTCTAAGTATGCATTTTTAAAAGTCTATGTATACCTCATGCAATATTTGGGACACATTTATACTAAAATTATTTATTAGATTTTAAAATTTCATTGGGTGTTCTGTATTTTCTCTGACAATCTTACTCGAAATATTTCAGTCTAATTTACTAATGTTTATAGACCTTGGGTTTGAGAGTACTAGAGTTATGGTCACTGTAGTTTGTCACTTAATTTTTTTAATGTACTTTTAGAAAGTCAATGTTTGAACATGACTCAATCTTATAAGGATATTCACCAAAGTGTTAATTTGCTGTCTTAATCACTCTTCTCCTGTCCCTATATACTGCTTTACCTGAGCATGAGGACTCTAGCCCCTCAAATCTGTGATCTAGGTAGATGCGTCAGTAATGTACAGATGAGACTGTTGTGGTATAGAGTGTCTCACTATTTTTTTTTCAAACTGTCTGGCTAGTAATGTGGCTGACAAAGGCTTGGTTGTCCTTGGTGAATAAAGATCTCTGGACTGTAATCTTTTAAAGATCTTGAGTATTTCCAGTTTATGTTTATATACCCCAAATCTTGTACAATATCTAGACTTCTGAATTTTGAGGTCATGAAGACCTAGATTTGAATTATGAATATGATTTCCTAGTTACATGACCTTTATGAGTAATTTGTTTTTCTGTACCCTCATGTTCTTATGTGTAAAATGAGAATATGAGTACATAAAAAGCATGCAGAATTTTGTCATTGCAAATAGAAATGAATATATGTGTAGCTACTGATAAACTGCAATTAGTTGATATATGTCTGTGACCAAATGGTAGCATTATTAAGCCTATAATGCACTGCTTTCTCTCTTTAACTATTTGTTGGCAAAAGTCAGCATAATGGTAAATGTAACAGAGAAACAGTCATCAGATTAATTAAGTTCCCACCAGTTGTACTTCAATTGTGAAAGCTTGTTCAATTGACTTTTAAAATATTTTATTCAGGTCCTTGTTGTACATAGAAAGTGAAATTAGAAATATAAACAATAATTTCCTTCCCGTGAAAAAGCAGTCACATTTACCAGGTTTTAAGTGCAAGGAGGACCCAGTTCTAAGCTTGCTTCTGTGTTGAAGAAATCAGTGGAATTGGAAAAGCAACATGATGCCATTCCTGTCCTTTTATTTATTTGTTTATTTATTTGTTTATTTATTTACTGTTGGTAGAGTACCAAGAATATAGACCACTTTCATTGCACAAACAAACTAGGTACAGAGGAGATAGACATAATTGAAAGCCAAGGGTTCAGGATCAGTCATTTAAAATATAGTCTCTTGGTTGAGAAAAACACTAGAAAGGGAGTTACCAGAGTCTAGGAGGAAGTGGAGGGATGAGGAAAAACAAAGATGTTGCTCAAAGGGTACAAAATTTCAGTTCTACTGAGGAGTAAGTTTTAATCATATATTGAACTGCATGGTGATCACAGTTTATAAAATAATAGATAAAAATAATAAGCTGGAGAGGTGATTGATATGTTAATTAGCTTAATTTAATGTTTTATACTCAATACATAGGAAAAAGGGCACATTGTACCTCATAAATATACACAATTATCATTAGTCAATTAAATATAAATAAGTAAATAAATAATCAAAAATCTGAGGAAATTGTATTGGGAAATCCTATAGTGAAGATTCAGGATACTCATTTAAAAATTCAAAGTAAATCTGAAAATATCTCTGGCTTATATTCCTTCAGAAGTCCTCAATATTTTAAACTAGGCCAATTGACATCCATAGGCTTTCTGCAAGTGGTATACTGGAATTTACTTAAACTGGCCCAGAAGAAATGATTGCTAAATTTTCAGGAATGTTGTGAGTTGGTTGTTAAACCTTTGGAAGCATGATATCTGACATGGTGATAATATTTACACCCACCAAGTAAATTGACAAAAGTTACAAAATATCTACTCCTCAACCTGTTCACTGATATGTCATTGTTTTCTGTACATCCAGTTTTAAGGAAGGTTGTCTTGAGAGTCTTTCTTATTAGAGGATTTTTCATAAGGTTATCATAAAAAAATTTTTTCTCATCTCATTCTTCCAAATGGGGAGCAGAATGTGCCAGGTCAAGAGAAAATGAGACAGAAGTAGTTATGCCTTTACACAGGATGCTTCAGAGTACACAGCTTGTTAGAAAATTCCAAAACTACTATTTGTGCTCATAATAATGACTGACACTTTATGATCTCTTACTATGTACCAGGTCTTGTCTGAAGCAGTATACAGTATGCAGAATAATATGCTATCCTCGGCCAGGCTTGGTGGCTCAGCCTGTAATTCCGCGCCTTTGGCAGGCTGAGGTGAGTGAATTGCCTGAGCCTGCGGGTGCGAGACCTGCCTGGGCAGCGAGACCTCATCTTTACAATAAATCAAAAAATCAGCCGGGTGTGGTGGCGCATGCCTGTAATTCCGGCTACTTGGAAGGCTGAGGTGGAAGGATCGTCGGAGCCCAGCGCGTTGAGGCTGCGGTGGCCGGGAGTGGCCACTGCACTCCAGTCTGGATGACAGAATGAGACTCCAATTCAAAAAAATATATATATATATGCTATCCTCGTAACAACTGCTTGAGATAAAGATCTCCATTTTACAATTAAAAGTAAAAGACGTTCAGAGAAATTGGACAATTTGCAAATGGTCATGCAGTCAGGGAAAGGTAGAGTTGAGAACTTAATTCTGGTCTCTTAGTCTCTACCAAACCTGTGTTTTTCTGACTGTGCTAGGCATTGTCATGCCTGTCCGTTCCCAATACAGTGTCTTGCATATTGTAGAATCTCAATAAACATTTGTAGCATCAATCATAAATTATAATGCCTACATTATTTTACCTCACACCTAACTTAATGTGAGCTTCCAGTAACAGTGCTTGTCTTATTTCCATATCCTCAACATTTAGCAAAACTCTGCACACAAAATCTTGCTGCTCAGTAAGCATTTGTTGAATAGAAACAAACTTGTCCACCTTCATAGCAAGTAGGTTGACAGGAGCAGGAGTTGGTCATTAGACTGAGTTTAACCAGAGTGAAAGCTTTCATGGGAGTTCTAAAGTTTTGTCATTCTAAACCTGGTTTAAAATAGCAGTAATTTGGAAGGGACATAATGTTAAATGCAGTTTTCTTGGTGCTACTAGACTGTTCTTTCTAGTACATATTTTCTGTAATAAAAGGAAAGAGAAAAGAAAATTAATTTATTGATGACTAGCCATTTTAGGCTAGTTCATACACACACACATACACACACACACACACACACACACACACACACACACAGAGACACACAAAACGTAAAGAAATTCTAAGAGGTAGATAATCTAATATTTACATTTTATGTACTAGGAAATTGAGGGCAGTAAGGCAACACAGTTGGAATTGAAAGCAGATTTGGGAGCAAAAGCCAGGATTCTTCAGCTTGGACTCTGACAAGAGTAGTATCAACTACCTTTACTATTTATACTCATGTTTTGAATTAACCAAGAAGTTTATTCTCTCTAGTTTGAATGTTCTAGCTATTTCTGGCAATTGACATACCCTTTAACTCAAGATTAAGAGTGAGGGGTCAGTGCTACCTAATGAAATAGTCTCCATCTAGTGGTTCCAAATCAAAATGCATTTATATACCCCGAAGGTGCTTCTTGAGTCCAGGGAGACTGAGGTTAGGGATTCAAATTTGGATTGACTGGTGCAAGGTCAAAACTAGGGTAGGGTAAATGAGGCAATTGCCTGGGCACAAAATTTAAAAGGGAGCTAAAATACTCAGTGATCAAGATAAATAATATTTTAATCCAATGTTTGAAACATCCAACAATGCAAAAATACACAATAAAACATAAAAATTTTAAATAAGGGCAAAATCAGTTTGCTGACTTTTCCTGTTGCTTCTGGCTTCTTTATGGCTTTACACAGCAGTAAGCTAGTATAAACAACGTGAAATGTTCATAAAAACTTTCTTGGCATGCAACCATGTTGAGGCCAAATCTTAATGCCTTGGCTAAAACAGTTAGGTCATGATATCAGCAAACGGCAATCATATTCCTTGGAAAAATGCAGTTTTAAAAAATATTTCAGACATTATTGAAAATTAAAATGTATGATAATTAAGGGGTGCCTTAGTTACTTAAATGGTCATAGTTAAATGACTAGCTTACTTGTGTGTGAAGGCACAACTTGAAGATGACCGTTTCACCTAACTGTTCTGTTGCCATGGAAAGATAAGCAAAATGTCCATTTTGTCATGTTTAATTAAGCTAACAATTGTAGTTTGCCAATTTATCATAAAATTGAAAGTGTTTTAGTACAAACATGTCAACAGTAAGTAACTCAAGCTGGGATAGGTGGCTCAGCCTGTAATCCCATGCTTTGGGAGGCTGAGGTGAGTTGATTGCCTGAACCTGCGAGTTCGAGACCCGCCTGGGCAACTTGGTGAGACCTCATCTCTACAATAAATCAACAAAAACTAGCCAGGTGTGGTAGCGCGCGCCTGTAGTTCCAGCTACTTGGAAGGCTGAGGCAGAGGGATCACCAGAGCCCAGCAGGTCAAGGTTGCGGTGGCCGGGAGCAGCCACTGCACTCCAGTCTGGGTGACAGAGTGAGACTCCAGCCAAAAAAAAAAAAAAAAAAAAAACCAGTAAGTAACTCAATAAAAGGTATTCAATTAGCATTTGAAAATTGTAATTAAATTTGAACAAGCTGTGTTTTAATATACTCTAGTTAAATGATTATATGCACAGCATAGTCAGTATTTTTAAAAGAAAAGTAAATGTACTTTTGTTAAAACTTGATTGGTTCTGAGTTCCAGAATTGGTGAGCATCTATTAAAATTATCTGTGTACACACTGCCAAACATCAGGAAGCAAAGTAGGAAAATGCAGACAGTCATGTAGATGTTTGTTTTTCTCAGCTATCTCATTTGGAAAGAGATAATGTCCTGGATCTGAATATTTTGTTATAATCTCAGAGTACTAGTAAATGCTATTGTCTATACATCAAGCATTATTTTAAACCTATTTATAAAGAATGCAAGCTAACAACTTTCTGCTCTGCAATGTCAAATGTTGAATGAACTTTGTCAACACTGGAATCTATTTACTCCATCTGAACAATTAGCAATAAGATTTAATTTAGGGACAAAATTAGACAGTTGATCATTCAAGGCTAATTGTTTACTATTAATGAGCATGTCTAATTGTGTATTCCACAGAGCTAACTAACCCAGGTACCGCCGTTGTAAACTTAAGTGAAACCTGAAGATATTTTCACAGATGAACAGCAGGGGAGGGTTGTCATGGCAACAGCAACAGGCAGGCATCTTTATGTAGACTTTAAAGTAAAAGAGACGAGAGAGTAAGAATAAATTTTAGTAGTTTGGTAAAGGTTGGGCTTCCATTCAGATTGGGTCTGAAGGGAAAAAAAAGGAAAAAAATGTTCTGCTTCTACTTGATACTGGGTAAAAGGGTGTTTATACTGAACATCCCTGAGAGTCAATAGTAGGAGTGATTTTCCTTGAATACCATGAAAAAATAAATTTCATGGCATGAGGAGGGTACCTGAGACCATTAAATCCTTCTGAAATTAACAATAAAAGATAATATCCTTCCCCATAACTGAACTGCAAAAGATAGGTTAATATATAGAAATATAACTGACTATCCTTAGATAGGTTTTATCATTACCCCTTAATTTTAGTCATATAAATAAGATAATATGCAGCAAACATACACTCAGACATACACACACACTAAATATATATGTGTGTGAACACACACACACATATCTCCATGCATGCTACTTACTGCTACACTATATTTATACAGGAGCAGACCACACACACTTGAGGTATTCTCACTTTACATGGTTGTGAACAGTTTAAGGAATTCAAGGGCAAGGATTATGTCTTTGTTGACCTTCTCTTTCAGACCCCTGTAGAGTAAGTACTTGATACTTTTCACTGTAGGAAAGATTCAATTCTGTAAACAGTTTTTTCATATTCTGTGTACCACTTACATTGCTCAGTTTAATGGTTTCCCTTTGCAAACTCTCAGATAAAACTAAAACTGCCTCCTTCTTATAGTTGGATGGTTCTATTTAATATACACAATTATTATGATTTGTCGTTGTTTTATTATGTTTATTTTGTTATTTCAAACAGAGTTTGGTGACAGGGTTTAACTACCCTGTAGTCCAAAGACTAATAGAAAAAATTCATTTTTGGTGTTTTGTGAATGGATGAGGCAATAGTAGTCTACCAGGTAGATATACAGGACTCTAAATTATTAGAGTGAAGAGGGGCGGTAAAATATTGATGTCCATGAACCACATTTTAAGGATAAGAATGATGAAGCTCAGAGATGCTTTTGAAGATACGTTGGTGTTTTTTGTGTGGTTTTTTTTTTTCTGGCTCTGTCCTTATGGGAGTTTGTCCAGCCTATTAATATTTTGAGAGCACAATACAATTCAATAGCACAACACTGGCTGAGTTTCATATCAAATACTGGCTTCTTTTTGTGTTTGTTAGTGTAATTTGGAAGCATTGGAGTTAAGAGAATGGACTATCTGATAGACAGACAGGTTTTAGTCCCAGCTCTGTCACTTGAAAGTTGTATGATGCTGATTGAGTTAGTGAACTTTCTAGACTTCAATTTTCTCATGTGTGGTATAAGAAGAATGATAAATCAAAATTAGATTGTCTATGTAAAGTTTCTCTTCCTTCCTTCTTTTCCTTAACAAGAATTTACCACATGCCTGGAGATACAGCAGTGAATAAAACAATGTCTCTAAATGTATGCAGCTTACACTGTAGTAAGGAAGACAACACTAAGAAGACAAGCAAAATATGTAGTGCATCAGACGATGATGCACTTTATGTAGGCCAATAAGTCAGGAAAAATGTATAGATAAAAAGTACTACACGAGAGGGGGTATCTTTTTATATGCCATTGTCAGGAAAGGCTGCTTTGATACTATGATAATTGGACAGAGACCTTAAAGAAAATGAGGGAGCAGACCATGTGTGCTAAGTAGAGAATATCAGGCAGAGGAAACAGCAAGTTTAAAGACCCTGAAGCAAGAACATGATTAAGGGTTTCAGAAAGTTCAAGAAGGTCATCGTAGCAGGAGTTCACTCACCTTGGTGGAGGGAGGAAAGGTAGAAGATTAGGTGAAATAAGATAATGGGATCTGGTCATAAAGGATCTTGTGGTCTGCTGTAAACATGTGTTCTCATTCATAAGTGGACCTTGAATAATTATCATAATACTATAAGAAAGATACTGGCAGTGGGAAACTGCCAGGGGAGATGGGGTGGGATTGGCAGTTGAGGGAAACTGTCAGGGGATGGAGTAGCACACCTCATTAACAAGGGTACCTGCATAATGAACATTTGTATACTTAATCCTGAATTGTACCACACATCTTTAAAATAAAAAATTTAAAAGTAAAAAAAAGAAAGATTTTGACTTTTACTCTGAGAGAGATAAAAAAATCACTAAGGGATTCTGAAGACGAAAAATGACATAATCTGACATACTTTAAGACATGTCACAGAATCACAACTGTCTACTTACTGAGAACGGACTTTTATGTAGCAAAAGGTAGAAGTAAGGGGGATAGTTAGAAGGCAAATGCAATAGTCTAGTTGTGAAACCACTCAGTAAATAGTAGATAATGATGATAATGACGACAATGGTTCTCACTAAATGCAAGGTATTATCACACAGTAATAATAGAATATTATAATATGTTGGCTACAGGTTAGCTAACATTCATATTTTAAAAGTTTAAATGTAAAAATGACAAAGGATTAGTATTTTCTGTTAGAATAAAAATATATGATCGTACAAAGTAGCTTCTTCATTTTAGGTATATAATAGCTATGTCTGCATGGTACAAAAATAGCTGGTGGAAAAGTTCAAGTTTTAGTCATAAGATAAATAACATAATAGAATGCATTTTTCAACCATTTGTTGCTTTTTATTGAAGTCAAACTGAATTTATGTTAACCTGATGGAAAAGAGAAAAGGAGGACAAGTAGAAGGAGAAGGAAGAGAAAGAGAAGTTGTTTGATTTGTTTTATTGAAAGAAATGTCTTATTGAAAAGCTATATTTAAATCAAATTGATGTTTTTATTCTGTGGCAAGACACATTTATTACAGAAAAATTGAAAATAAAAGAAATAGAATTTTGAGAAGGAAAAAAGTAACCCATAGTTTACCCTCAGAAGCAATCTGGGTTTACATGGTATATTTTTTACTGGCTTATCATCATCATCATCATCATCATCATCTTCACTATTATTACAATGTTTTAAATTTCATCCTCAAACAGGATACAGAGTTATATTCCATTGCTTGCATTGCACCAGATAATTTGTGATTCTCCCAGATTCTAAAATTCTTTATAAATATTACTAAAATGGCCACACAATATTTTCAGTTTATGCCAGGATTTACATTACTAATTTTCAATTTTTGAACAACTTTAAAGATTGTTTTGCATTTATAATAAGTGTTGTGGTTACTATTTACATGCATGAAACTTTTATTCCATATTTAAGAGCATTGTATTAAGATAAATATCCGAGATTATGATGATAAAAATATTTTAAGACTTTTAAGAGGAATTCACAACTGTAGGAATAAGCATATCTATGAATAAAAAAAAGAACTGTCAATGGCAAAACTGTCAAAGGTGACATGGTTGCTGATTAGAGTTACCTGCAACCAATCACCCCTTCAAAAAGAAGCAAAACAACAAATGAATATATTTCAACTAGATGGACTGGAGAAGTATGCAGGAGAGCATCAGGGGAATAATGAAATTTATTTGGCAAATGGAGAGGGGAGCAAAGCATTCTGCCTGTGTGATACTCTCTCTTCCACCAAAATAGGCTCAGAGTCATGGGGGATATCTTTTGGTGGAGAAGAGGTATGCAGATATTTCCCAGAGGCCCTCATTATCACCACAAATGCCAGATATTTTTGCTACAGGAAGATCATCAAGTCTTCAAAGGTTCCAAATCTAGTTTGAAAAGTATACAGCAGTTTGCACAGCTGTGCTGCTTGATAGTAGGAGCCCACCTGGAGCCTATCCCCTCCTTGAGACTTAAGTTGCTACAGCTCAGTGCCATCTTGAAACCAGACTCACTACTAGAGAATGTACTGCCCTGAGGGCTAGTAGAAATTTAATCTGCTTGTCCTTGAGACGCTTTCATCATTTCACCACATTCATAAGGATGCCTTTAACAGAATGACACCCCCACCCCAGCTGTCCAGAGCCTAAGAAGATGGAACAACTGAGATCTTGATATCTGAACTCACATGGAACACCCTTGTGGTACTGTACAGGGAAAGCTGCTAAACTGCTGACTGGCCATCTTAACTGTTTGTACCCAGGCTGCATTGTAGGCCAGTCTGCCAAACCCATATGTACCCACATCCCACCTAAGAATTAATCCTGCAGTGGTCCAGTCCTGCTGAAAGATCACTGGAAAGCTTCCTGACCCTTTCTCACCTGCTGAAGTTATGGTTTTGGTGGTCTTGCTTTTCCAGCTTCCTTAGGTGAGTTGTTGGGCTGTTAATTTGTGATCCTTCTGTTTTCTTCATGTGCGTTTGTAGAGATATGAATTCCCCTCTTACTACAGCTTTCATGGCATCCCAGAGATTTTGATAAGATGTTTCTTCATTTTCATTTGTTTTCAGGTATCTTTTAATCTCTGTTTTGATTTCAGCATTGACCCAGGAGTTGTTTAGCATCATGCTATTTAGTATCCATGTCTGTGGGTTTAGGGGGAACCTTGTTGTTGTGGATGTTAATTTTTATTCCACTGTGGTCCAAGAAGGTGCATGACAATATTTCAATCTTTTGCAATTTGTTTATGCTTGATTTATGGTCAAGTATGTGATCGATCTTAGAGTATGTTCCGTGTGGTGATGAGCAGAATGTATATTCTGTGGTCATAGGGTGGAATGTTCTGTAGGTATCAATTAAGTCCATTTGACCAAGAGTCACACTGAGATTCTGGATCTCCTTGCTGATTTTTTTTCTGATGATCTGTCTAGGTTTGTGAGTTGGGTATTGATACCCACATCAGGTAAAGACCCAACAAAGAAAGAGAACTACAGGCCAATATCTTTGATAAACATAGATGCTAAAATTCTCAACAAGATCCTAGCAAACCAGATTCAACAACACATCTCAAAAATTATCCATCATGACCAAGTAGGCTTCATCTCTGGGGCACAAGGCTGGTTCAACATTTGCAAGATCATAAATGTAATTAAATACATCAATAGACATCAAAGTGAAAACTACTTGATTATATCATTAGATGCAGAAAAAGCTTTTGATAAAATGCAGCACCCCTTCTTGATAAAAACCCTCAAACATCTAGGCATAATAGTAAATGCTATCTATGAGAAACCCACAGCCAGCATACTCCTAAACAGACAAAAATTGGAACCATTTCCCCTGAAAACTGGAATAAAACAGGGATGGCCACTCTCACCCCTCCTGTTCAACATAGTATTGGAAGTCCTGGCTGAAGCAATCAGAAAACAAAAGGTGATGAGGGGTATTCAAATAGGAAAAGAGGAAGTCAAGTTATGTCTCTTTGCAGATGACATGATTGTGTACTTTGAAAACCCAAGAGAATCTGTCAAAAAGCCTCCTTGCACTGATAAAGGACTTTGGCAAAGTCTCAGGGAATAACATAAATGTGCAAAAGACAATCACATTTCTTTACATCAATAATGAACAAATAGAAACCCAAATAAAAAGCACAATCCTATTCACAATAGTCACACAAAAAAATGAAATACCTTGGCATCTTCCTAACCACAGACCTGAAATATCTTTATAATGAAAACTACAAAACACTGCTCAAACAAATCAAAGATGATACAAACAAGTGGAAAAATATCCCATGCTCATGGATTGGAAGAATCAACATTGTGAAGATGTCCATCTTACCGAAGACAATCTACAGATTTAATGCAATACCCATCAAATAACCAGCAACATTCTTCTCAGATCTAGAAAAAACAATACAGGAATTCATATGGAAACACAAATGACCAAGAATAGCCAGAACAATCCTCAGCAAAAATAAAGCAAAACAAAACAAAACAAAAACCCAAAAAACAAAGCAGGATGTATCACAATACCAGGTTTTAAACTTTACTATAAGACTACAATAATCAAAACAGCTTGGTATTGGTACAGAGAACAGGTATATAGACCAATGGAATAGAATTGAGATTCCAGAAGCAAAACCTCAATTTCTCAACCAATTCATCTCTGACAAAGCCTCCACCACCCACCACTGGACAGAGAAGAACCTGTTCAGTAAATGGTGCTGGGAAAACTGGCTGACCACATGCAGAAGATTCAGACAAGACCCCTATCTATCCCCATACAAAAAAATTAACTTTAAATGGATCAGAGACCTAAATATAAAACCTTAAACCATAAGAACTTTAGAAAATGCAGGACACACCATTATGGAAGTTGGAACTGGCAACCGATTCCTGATTAAAACCCCAAGTACCCATGCCATAAGAGATAAGATAGACAAGTGGGACATTATTAAACTGACAAGCTTCTGGAAAGTCAAAGAAACCATCAGGACAGCAGGGAGACAGTGCACAGACTAGGAAAAAGTATTTGCCAACTCTATGTCTGACAAAGGCCTAACATCTAGGATCTATAAAGAACTCAAATCTGCTGAAAAGAAAAAAACAAACAACCCCATTACAAAGTGGGCAAAAGAGCTGGGCACGGTGGCTCAGTCTGTAATCCCACACCTTTGGGAGGCTGAGATGAGTGGATTGACCAAGCCCGTGGGTTCGAGACTCGCCTGGGCAGAGAGACCCCATCTCTACAATAAATCAAAAAATCAGCCGGGCGTGGTAGCGCATGCCTGTAATTCCAGCTACTTGGAAGGCTGAGGCGGAAGGATCGCCAGAGCCCAGCAGGTCGAGGCTGTGGTGGCCGGGAGCGGCCACTGCACTCCAGTCTGGGCAACTGAGTGAGACTACAACTCAAAAAAAAAAACAAAGTGGGCAAAAGATATGAACAGACACTTCTGAAAAGAAGACATACAAGTGGCCAACAGATACATGAAGAAATGTTCAATCTCACTATTCATCAAGCAGATGCAAATTAAAACTACCCTGAGATACCACCTAACTCCAGTCAGAATGACCATTATCAATAACTCAAAAAATAACAGATGCTGGAGAGGATGTGGTGAAAAGGGAACACTTCTACACTGTTGGTGGGAGTGTAAACTGGTACAGCCTCTGTGGAAATCAGCATGGTGACTCCTAAAAGCTCTAAAAATCTACCTTCCATATGACCCTGTAATTCCCCTACTGGGAATATACCCTGAAGAACTCAATCACTCTATAAAAAAAGATACCTGCACACGTGTGTTTATCACAGCATTATTCACAATAGCAAGATCATGGAACCAACCATGCTGTCCATCAAAAGAGGACTGGATTTTAAAAAATGTGGTACGCATACACAGTGGAATATTATGCAGCCATGAAAAAGAACAAAATCATGAGTTTTGCAGCAACCTGGATGGAATTAGAGTTTATAATACTGAGTGATCTCTCACAGAAACAAAGGTCTGAATATCACATGTTCTCATTCATAAGTGGACCTTGAACAACTGTTGTAATATTATAAGAAAAGGATCGACAGTGGCGGGAAACTATGGGGGGGCAGGGAGGGGAAGGGAGGTGGGATTAACGGTAGTCAATATCTGTCTGGGGATGAGGGGACACCCCTTATCAACAAGGGTGCCTGAACAATGCATAATTGTATACCTAACCCTTAACTGTACCCCACAAGTTTAAAATAAAAAATATGTTTTTAAAAAGTTATGGAATGACTGAATGAATTAAAAAAGAGAACTAATCCTAATTACATGCTTCCTATAAGAGACTCACCTCACAGTTAAAATATAGACTGAAAATGAATGCATGGAAATAGATATTCCAATACACATGGATATGAAAAGCAAGCAGGAGGAGTCATATTTTATCTTAGATAAAATGACTCTAGATCTAAACGGAGAGACAGACTGAAATAAAACAATTGTAGGAGACTTCATCCTCCTACTTTCAACAATGAACATATCATCTGAACAAAAAAATTCATCTCAAAAATATCAGATTTAAACGGCAAAACTGACCATATTGATCTAACAGACATTTATATAAAATTCCATGCAACAGCTACAGAAAAGACATTCTTCTCAACTGCACATAGTACATTCTCTAGAATGCAATTTATGTTAGGCTATAAAACAAGTCTTAACAAGTTTAAGAAGATAAACATCATATTAAGTATCTTTTCTGACCACAATTTTATAAAATTATAAACAATTTAAAAAATTTGAAGTGTTTCTGAATACATAGAAATTAAAAAACATGTTCTTAAGCAACCAGTGAGAAATTACAAAAATTAAATGAAAATTAAAAATTGTCGGGGACTTCCAGCAAGATGGTGACGGGGCAGCCTGGTGTATGAAACCCTTTGCAAAGGAGAACACAGAGGGTCTCTGGCTCTCTTCCCGGGGGCTGCGGATCCCAATGTCAGCAGCCTGCTCTTCACACAGAGCTCGGCCATCGCCACCACTGGGGCATCACAGCATCTGGACAGCCACTGCAGCCGCAGACACAGCAGCCGCCGACACAGCAGCCTCCAGCACCGCCGTGGCCTCCGTGGAGGCCATAATGCATCGTGCCACCCGTGCCTGAGGCAATCCACAACGTCAGTCCATGAAGCCCCTGCAGGCAAGATCTACTGGGATCGCTGCCACCTCTGTTGCCACCATGACATCCTGCCAGCCATGGGTCTCCTCCCGTGTGCCCTGAGGCAGGCTCCCATCTCCAGCCTCTGCCCAGCTCCTGTCTGGCTCCACCCCCTCTGGGGCAAGCAGCTGAGATAGTGCCACCTGCTGGCGATTCAAGGTAACAACACCAAAATGGGGAAAAGCTTGAAAAATAGACACAGGCCAGATTTGAGTGAACTGACGGTGATCTGAACTGTCCTTCACAGAAGGCCAGGGTAAACTGATCCTAACTGTGAACTAATTTACCAGCTAGAGAAGACAGATAGAAATCAGAGTTGAAAGGACATTGGACTTAAATGAAAACTCTCAGAGTGTGCTCGATTGGTTCTATTAGTTTAATGACTTGATTCTATTCCTACTGTGTTGTTCCTTTTTTTTTTTCTCTTCCTTTTCTTCTCTTTTCTCCTTTCTGTAAACCATATCTTTGTACAGAGGAACAGCACACCAATAAGGTGGTTTGTTAGCTTATATGTTAGCATCATTGTATGTTTTAGTTTTTTTTGTATGGGAGTTGGTTAGTCTGTAGCCGTGGTCTATTGTTTTTATCTGTTTCAGTTTAGGTCTCTCTTTCCATTTGTTGGTACACTCGTCTGTTTCCCCCTTACTCCTCTCTCTCTCCACCCCCCTCATCCACCCACTGTCTGCTCCATTTGCTTCCCTCTGCTAATCACATTTTATTTCAGGGAGTAAACCTACAGCCCCACAGCGTGGACAGATTCCAAGGCAGTGGGAAGTGGGTTTCAGATTATCCATACACCTCTCGACACATACCAGGATCTGCAGATAGATTTTGAATCACAGCTCCCCTCTTAAGTAAATCTCAAAACTGCGAAAAGGACCATCCTCAACCTACAGTGCAACTCCAGAATTGAGCAAAGTAAGAGGGCATACATAAAGAATAGGAGATTGAACAAACAGAAGTAAAAGTAATCCCTCTACCCCTGAATAACATAATTAAAGAAGACGGGGATGTGGAGGGAAGGAAAAAGTAGGGAGGGGGAAAACCCACACAAATGAAGAAAACCAAAAGAAGAATATAGGTCTCACACAGACCCCTGGGACATCAGATACTGAGAAAACAGATTCTGGAACACAAACAATGAAGAGCCCCCAGAATGACTGGTCACATGCAACAAACCCAGACATCAAGACATTAATAGAGAGAATTAAAAAAAACTGAGGAGAGA
>NW_007079953.1:529359-566418 GCF_000164805.1 Carlito syrichta | reverse complement strand
CTCTATGAGAAACACTTAAGAAAGCATTGAACACAGAAGAAAAGGAAAAAGGAACAACAACGTTATTCACAAGAGTACAGGCAAAAAATTAAAAACACACATGATCCAACTCAAAACCAAAAGAAAACACACAAACAGGAAGAAAAACAACTCTGTAAGAACATTATGATAAGGATAAACTCTCACATTTCAATGATTAGTTTGAATGTGAACAGACTAAATGCACCACTGAAAAGACATAGAATGGCAAAATGGATAAAATATCATCAGGCAACAATCAGTTGACTTCAAGAGAGTCACTTCACTAGAAAGGACACTCACAAACTCAAAGTAAGAGGATGGGAAACAAATTTTCAGGCGAATGGAACACAAAACAAAGGAGGAGTCATGATCTTAATCTCAGACAAAATACCCTTTAAGCTATCAAAAATTAAAAAAGATACAGAAGGCCCCTACATAATGATAAAAGGTTCAATCCATCAACAAGAAATATCCATCCTAGACATATATGCACTGAACATAGGAGCACCAACTTTCATAAAGCAGCTCCTAGGTAAACTAAAAAAAGATATCGACTTCAATACCATCATAACTGGGGACTTTAATACCCCACTCACAACCCTAGACAGATCATCAGGACAAAAAACCAGCAATGAGATCTGAAACCTCAATGTGACTCTTGAACAAATGGACTTAATTGATACCTACAGAACCCTCCATCCAAAGACCACAGAATGCACATTCTACTCATCACCACATGGAACGTACTCTAAGATCAACCACATACTTGGCCAAAATTCAAGCATAAGCAAATTTAAAAGGACTGAAATTTTACCATGCACCTTCTTGGACCACAGTGGAATAAAAATAAACATTAACACCAACAAGGTCCCCCTAAAACCCACACAGACATGGACACTAAACAGCATGATGCTGAACAACTCCTGAGTCAATGATAAGATCAAAACCGAGATTAAAAGATACCTGGAAAGAAATGAAAATGAAGAAACAACTTACCAAAATCTCTGGGATGCCAAGAAAGCTGTAGTAACAGGGTAATTTATATCCCTACAAACGCACATGAAGAAAATGGAAGAATCGCAAATTAACAGCCTAAGAAGTCACCTAAAAAAGCTGGTAAACAAGACCACAAAATCCCTAGTTTCAGCAGAAGAATACAGAGCACCAAAATAAAAGCCCAAATCCAGGACATAGAAGACAAAAAGATAATACAAAAAGTCAATGAAACAAAAGGCTGGTTCTTCGAAAGGATAAACAAGTTCGATGTTCCCCTAGCTAGACTGACCAAGAAAAAGAGAGAAAAAGACCAAATAAACACAATCAGAAACACAAAAGATGAAGTCACATCTGATTCTGAAGAAATACAAAAGATCATTAGAGACTACTATGTACACTTGTATCCCAAACAAACTTGAAAACCTAAAGGAAATGGAGGACTTTCTGTCATCACACAACCAACCTAGGTTGAAACAAGAAGAAATTGAGACCCTAAATAGACCAATAACAATCAAGGAAATTGACTATGTAATAAGAAAACTACCTACAAATAAAAGCCCCAGACCAGATGGTTTTCCAGCAAAATTCTACAAGACATTTAAGGAGGAGCTTATACTAACCCTACTGAAGGTATTCTAGGCAACTGAGAAAGAAGGAACTCTCCCCAAATCATTTTATGAAGCTAACATCAGATTGATACCCAAGCCAAGTAAAGAACCAGCAAAGAAAGCGAACTACAGGCCAAAATCTTTGATGAACATAGATGCCAAAATTCTCCACAAGATCCTTTCGAACCGGATTCAACAACACATCTCAAATATCATCCATCATGTCCAAGTAGGCTTCATCCCTGGGATGCAAGGCTGGTTCAACCTTCATAACCTTCATAAAACCATAAATGTAATTAAATACATCAATAGATGTCAAAACAAAAATCACATGATTATATCATTAGATGCAGAAAAAGCTTTTGATAAAATCCAGCACCTCTTCTTATAAAAACCCTCGAACATCTAGGCATACAGGGAACATACCTCAAAATAGTAAAAACCATCTAAGAGAAACCCACAGCAGCATACTCCTAAACAGACAAAAACTGGAACTATTTCCCCTGAATCCTGGAACAAGACAAGGATGCCCACTCTCACCCATCCTGTTCAATATAGTATTGGAAGTCCTGGCTAGAGCAATCAGAGAAAAGAAGGCAGTCAGGGGTATTCAAATAGGAAAAGAGGAAGTCAAGCTATCTCTCTTTGCAGATCCCATGATTGTGTACCTTGAAAACTCAAGAGAATTTGTCAAATACCTCCTTACACTGATAAAGGACTTTGGCAAAATCTCAGGATATAAAATCCATGTGCAAAAGACAATCGCATTTCTTTATACCAATAATAAACAAACAGAAACCCAAATAAGAAGCACAATTCCATTCACAATAGCCACAAAGAAATGAAATATCTTGGGATCTTCCTAACCAGAGACGTGAAAGACCTTTACAATGAAAACTGCATAACAATGCTCAAAGAAATCAAAGATGACACAAACAAGTGGAAAAATATCCCATGCTCATGGACTGGAAGAATCAACATTGTGGAGATGTCTATCTTACCTAAGGCAATCTACAGATTTAATGCAATACCCATCAAATTACCAGTAGCATTCTTCTCAGACCTAGAAAAAACAATACAGGAATTCATATGGAAACACAAACGACCAAGAATAGCCAGATAAATCCTCAGCATAAAAAACAAAGCAGGTGGTATCACTTTACCAGACTTCAAACATTACTATAAAGCTACAATAATCAAAACAGCTTGGTACTGGTACAAAAATAGGCATATAGACCAATGGAGTAGAATTGAGATTCCAGAAGCAAAACCACAATTTCTCAACCAATTCACTTCGACAAAGCCTCCACCACCTACCACTGGGGAGAGGAGAACCTATTCAGTAAATGGTGCAGAGAAAATTGGCTGACCACATGCAGAAGATTGAAACAGGGCCCCTATCTATCTCCATACACAAAAATTAACTCTAAATGGATCAGAGACCTAAATGTAAAACCTCAAACCATAAGAACCTTAGAAAATGAAGGACATACCTTCATGGAAATTGGAACTGGCATCCAATTCTTGAACAAAACCTGAAACCCACAGTCCATAAGAGATAAGATAGACAAGTGGGACCTCATTAAACTGACAAGCTTCTGCAAAGCCAAAGAAACCATCAAGAGAGCCTACAGACCAGGAAAAAGTATTTGCCAACTCCAGGTCTGACAACAGCTTAGCATCTTGGATCTGCAAGGAACTCAAATGTGCCAAAAAGAAAAAAACAAACAACCCCATTATAAAGTGGGAAAAGATATGAATAGACACTTCTCAAAGAAAGACATCCAAGCAGCCAACAGACACATGAAAAAATTTTCAACCTCACTAATCATCAGGGAGATGCAAATCAAAACCACACTGAGATACCACCTAACTCCAGTCAGAATGGCCTTTATCAATAACTCAAAAAATAACAGTTGCTGGAGAGGGTGTGGGGAAAAGGGAACACTTCTACAGTGTTGGTGGGAGTGCAAACTTGTGCAACATCTGTGGAAAACAGTATGGTGATTCCTAAAAGCTCTAATATTGACCTTCCATATGACCCTGCAATCCCCCTACTGGGAATATACCCTGAAGATCTCAAATCACTCTATAAAAAAGATACCTGTACACGTATGTTTATCGAAGCATTGTTCGCAATGGCAAGAACTGGAACCAACCATGCTGTCCATCAAAAGAAGACTGGATTAAAAAATGTGGTACATATACACGATGGAATACTACACAGTCATTAAAAAGAACAAAATCATGAATTTTGCCGCAACCTGGATGGAACTAGAGTCTATAATACTGAGTGACCTCTCACAGAAACAAAGATCTGAGTATCACATGTTCTCACTCATATGGTGGACCTTGAACATCCAACGTAATAATTATAAGAAAATGACTGACAGTGGTGGGAAACTATGGGGCGGGGAAGGGCGATGGAATTAACGGTAGTAAATATCTGTCTGGGGATGGGGTGACACCTCTTATCAACAAGGGTGCCTGAACGAAGCATATTTGTATACCTAACCCTTTAACTGTACCCCACAATATCATAATAAAAAAGATTGATTTAAAAAAATTGCCTTGCAGCAAAAGAGAGAAGAAACACTTCATACCACATGTATTGCATAACAAAATTAGTTCTAAGAGTGATGTTTATAGACATAAATGCCTACATTAAAAAAAGAAGGAAGAAAGATTTCTAAACATCAACCTAAAGACACACCTCCAGGAATTCGAAAACTAAGAACAAATTACACCCAAAATTTGTAACATGAAATAAATATAATGGCTCAGAGCAGAAATAAAATGACTAAATAAAATCAATAAGACTTTAGCTTGATTAAAACAAGACAAATAAATAAAATCAGAGATGTAAAATATGATAATATGACTGATACCACAGTAATAAAAAAGTCATAACATGTTTTTATGAACATCGATATGCCAACAAATGTGATACATAGAAAATATGGATAAATTCCTGAATACATACAACCTACCAAGATTAAATCATCAAGAAATAGAAATCTGAACAGACCAATAATGAGTAAGGAAATTGAATCACCATAAAAAGTCTTCCATTAATGTATGACCCAGTATCTACTGGGTTCACTGATAAATTCCTCCTAATATTTAAAAAAGAATGAGCATCAATTCTTCTCAAATTATTCCAAAAAACTGAAGATGCAAGAATACTTTCAAACTCATTTTACAAGGCAACATTACCCTGATTTCAAAGCTGGATAAGGACCCAACTGAGAAATCAAACTATAGGCCAGTATTCCTGATCAACACAGTTGCAAAACTTATCAAAAAAATACTGTAAACCTAACCTAACAGCATATAAAAAATGTTCATTTTGATTAAATGGAATTCATCCCAGGGAGGCAAGGATGTTTAACACACACAAATTAATAAATGTGATGAATCACAGTAACAGAAAGAAAGGCAATAACATATGATCATTTCAATAGATATAGAAAAAAACATTTGACAAAATTCAGCATCCCTTCATGATAAAAACTGAATAAATTAGTTATAGGAGCTATGTACCTTAACACAGAAAAGATCATATATGACAAACCCACAACAAGCATCATACTAAATTGGGAAAGTTGAAAACTTTTAAAAAATAAGATAAAGAAAAA
The DNA here is from genome assembly GCF_000164805.1 of Carlito syrichta. Taxonomy (NCBI): domain Eukaryota; kingdom Metazoa; phylum Chordata; class Mammalia; order Primates; family Tarsiidae; genus Carlito; species Carlito syrichta. The sequence goes on along the minus strand of NW_007079953.1, from coordinate 561,155 downwards.
GACAAGGATACCCACATTTACCACATTCATTCAACAAAGTACTAGATGATATAGCCAGAGCAATTAGGCAAGAGAAAGAAACAAAAGACATCTAAATTGCAAAGGAAAAAGTTATATTGACTCTCTTTATAGATAATATGATCTTATATCTAGAAAACTTTAAAGACTTCATGAAAAAAGTTTGTAGAGCTAATAAACGAATTCAGTAAAGCTGTAGGATACATCAATTTACAAAATTAATAGTGATTTCGTAGCTAATCGTGAAGTATCTAAAAAAGAAATAAAGAAAACAATTCCATTTATAATAGCTACAAAAATAAGAAAATTAGGAATATACTTAACTGCAGAGATGAAAAATCTCAAAATTGAAATTTATTAAACATTGATGAATAAAATTGAAGAGAACACAAATAAATTGGAAAACACAATCCAGTCTTTGTGGATTGGAAAAATTAAAATTTTTAAAATGGCCAGACTACTCAAAGCAATTATAGATTTAATGTAATCCTTATTAAAATACCAATAACAGTTTTCATAGGTACAGGAAAACAATCCTAAAATTCATATGGAACCACAAAATAGCCCATATTACCAAAGTATTGCTCAACAAATAGAACAAAGCAGGAGGCATCACACTACCTGATTTCAAACTATACTACAAAGTTAAAGTAACCAAGACATCATGTACTGGTATAAAATAGACACATAGACCAACAAAACAGAATAGAGAGCACAGAAATAAATTTATACACTATAGCCAACTGATTTTTAACAAATGTGCCAAAAAATGTGGAAAAAAGACAGTCCCTTCAATAAATGATACTGGAAAAAATTGATATTAACATGCAGAAGAATGAGACTAGCCTCTATCTCTCACCATATACAAAAGCCAACTGAAAATTGATTACAGACTTAAATGTAAGACCTGAATACAAAACTGTGAGAAGAAAATGTAAGGAAGTGTTTCACAACATTGGTCTGGGCAAGGATTTTTTTGTTAAAAAAGATCTCAAAAGCATAGGCTACCAAAGCAAGAATAGACAAATGCGATTACATCAAACTAAAAAGCCTATATCAACTACACAGCTTGGACACAGCAAAGGACAATATTAATAGAGTGAAGAGACAACCTACAAGACGGGAGAGAATATTTATAAACTATACCCAGTATATACAAGGTACTTATACAAGTAAATAGAAAAAAAAAAAACAAACACCTAAAATATGCATAGAACTGAATAGACACTTATCAAAAGAAAACACACAAATGATTAATAGTGTATGAAAACATACTTAACTTTACTAATCATCAGAGAAGTGCAAATTAAAACCACAATGAGATAAAGCCTCACTTCAGTTAAGATAACTATTATCAAAAATGCAAACGAAAACAAGTAATGGCAAGGGTAAGAAGAAAAGGGAATGCTTTTACACTGCTGGTGAGATTGTTAAAAAGTACAGTCATTATGAAAAACTGAGCGGGGCTCGGTGGCTCAGCCTGTAATCCCGCACCTTGGGAGGCTGAGGTGAGTGGATTGCCTGAGCCCACCTGTTCGAGACCCACCTGGGCAACTTGGCGAGACCTCACCTCTACAATAAATCAAAAAATTAGCCAGGTGTGGTAGCGCGCACCTGTAGTTCCAGCTACTTGGGAGGCTGAGGTGGAAGGACCACCGGAGCCCAGCAGGTCGAGGTTGCAGTGGCCGGGAGCGTGCCACTGCACTCCAGTCTGGGTGACAGAGTGAGACTTCAATTCAAAAAAAAGAAAGAAAGAAAGAAAGAAAAAATGTACAGAGGTTCTTCAAAAAATGTAAGAAAATAGACTCAAGATATGAAATCAATGTAAGTGTCTAACAATGGATAAATTGATAAAAAAAAGTACTTTTCATCCATAAAAAAATGAATTCCTGTCATTTGTGACAACATGGATGAACCTGGAGGATATCAAGCTAAGCGAAATTTGCCACAGGAAGACAAACACCACATGATCTCAAACAGAAGTGGGATTTAAGAAAAGTTGATATCATAGAAGCAGAGAGTAGAACAGTGGTTACCAGAGACTGGGGAGCAGAGGGAATTGATATTATTAGGAGATGATGGCCAATGGGTACAAAATTACAATTATATTGAATGAATACATTTTGGTGTTCTATTGCATAGTAGGGTGACTAAATTAACAGTAAGATATTGCATATTACACAATAGTTAGAAAAGACACTTTTGAATGTTCTCATAAAAAAGAAATGATAAATGCATGAGGTCATAGATACACTAACCCCTCAGATTGGATCATTATATAACAGATATGTATTAAAACATCAAATTTTAGCCCATCAGCATGTACAATAACAATGTGTCAATTAAAATATTAAAGTTTCAAAAAAATGTCAGATGTGCCAAGTAATAAATATGGTAAGAAAAATGAAACTGCTTAAAACATATTTGTGCTAACTCTATATTGAGGACTTTCCAGTGAAGATATTTTGAGATGAATTAAATTAAATGTCACGAAAGAAATGATGTATAAGTCACAAGGTGATTAGAATTTGTCCTTCAGAGTTCCAAATTAGAGTATCATACTAAGGGAGTATGGATTTCCTTTTTTTTTTTTTCTTTTTAAATTATTCTTTTCCTTTTATTGGACAAAAAGTAGTTTTCTCAGAAGCCCTGTGAGGTAGAAACTTGCTTGTATTATTACTGGTCAAATTAGACTCAGATTAGTGACTGCATAGCCTGTATTTAGCTTGAATACTACCTTTACGTTGTCAACACAAATTATGCATGATGCTTATTAATAAAGATTTTAAAATTCTGGCATTTTGTAATTAAATTATTTATGTTAGTTAATATGAATTAAATAATGTATCAGATAGCTATACAAGATTTTTCTCTATTGTCTCAGAAACTTGGTTGAAGCCCCTAACTCAGAAAGTATACAATATTGTCCATACATTCTCAATCAAGGTGCTAGACACATCCATGTAGGGTTTGTTAACAGAAAGAATACGTCCAATCATCACCATTTGCATTTAAATTTTTTCAACAAAGACAAAAATTTCAAAAGGAATTGTTGAAAAATAATTAATAGAAATGGTTCAAGCTTTGAATTTTATTTTTTCCAAGCCAAGTAAAATGGTCCCTGAGATTGGGGATGCATGTAATAATGACACCTCACCCTTGTCCTCATCTGAAGGTTAAATGGGTAGCAGAAACTATGTGGGATCCTCAAACCACACTGATGACAAATGGTGAAAAACTTATTGCAAGAGCATAACCAACGTTTCCTATGTTTTAAAGATAATTGCATGAATAGTCGTGTCACTTTTCAACATGAAGTGCCCAGTAATGGCAGTGAAGGCAGCTAACATATTTGCCATGTGGGCATGGCACTAATGGATGATTTCTACTTTGGTCAAGTGGATGTTTGAAAGGTAGTTAGATGTGAGCCACCATAAAGAGATCCCAGTATCTGAAAATCAGACAGTTCTTAATATTGATAGGAGACCAGAGAGTTATGGCATCTGAAAGAGACATGACCCAGTGGTTGAGAAGTAGATTGATTAGAGTTGCAATAGTATTCCAGGCCATTCAATAAAATAGTTATTACTCTGATTTCACTCACAAAATTAAAGTAGACCTATTGATAACTATAAACTATGGGAACATTTAGAAAACTTTTAGCAAAAAATATTCCAGTTACAGTTGCCGGATAAAATACAAGATGCCAAATTATTTGTCGTTTACCTGAACTTCAAATTTGTCTGGGAATTCCACATTTTTATTTGTTGAATCTATAATTTGCTAAATCCTAGTCCAACAGCATGTGTACCATAACAAACACATACATATTACATGCGTGCCAGTCTTAATCTGCTTATGTTGCAGATTACTGTAGACTAGGTAATTTATAAGAAAAAGAGATTTATTTTGTTCATGGTTCTGTAGGTGGTACAAGAAGCATAGTGCCGACATGTGCTTCTAGTAAGGGCCTCGGGCTGTTTCCCCTCATGGTAATAGGTAAAAAGGACCTGCAGCGTGCAGATCACATAGTGAGGAAGGATGAGAGAAAGAGAGAGAGGATGAGAGAAAGAAAGAGGAGAAGGTGTCAGACTCATTTCAACAACCAGTTTATGTGGAAACTAAGAGTAAGAAGTCACTAACTTCCATGAAAATGGCCCAAGTCTTTCAAGAGGGATCAGTCTGCATGGCCAAATACTTCACACCAGGCTCCACCTATAGCATTAAGATCAAATTCCAACATAAGACTTGGCAGGACCAAACTAAGTATATCCAAACCATAGCAATGCCTCGGTATATGTATATTATACTTTTATGATTTAGACATAAAAATAAAATGTTAACTAATTTTGCATATAGGTTTTGTATTTATAAATAGCAAATTATTCATTCCCAAAAATGTTATTTGTAAAATCATTTACAAATATTTTTACATACATTTATTGTTACTGCTTTACATGTATGGTTTCCTTTAATTTTCACAGCCATTTTTGTCATGCCTTTATTTTACAGAGGAAGAAAGTTTGGTTAAGAGAGATAAAGAAACTTGACCAAGCTCACATAGCAAAGAAAAAGCAAAAAGACAATTTAAACCCAGGCGCATCTCACTGAGAGGTCTGAATTTTTAACCACTTGAGCTCTAACTGCCTCTTTATGCTATGTGAGCCAGAAGAATAAGTCAATTGCTTCATTAAAATGCCCCCCATAGGGATATTTCAAATGAAGAAAGCAAAGGGAAAGGAAAGGATTCCAAATTTCAAAAATAGAATCCCAAATTTGATTTTAATTAGTGAGACACTTCATTTTCCTCAAATTGATGTAGAATTATGATTTCAATTTTTTAACTTGTGAAAACATCATTTGTATAGACATATTTAGTTTTCTTTTCTACACAGGATCTAAACATTAATGCCCCAGGTGAAATCTTCCATTGAAAATGGAATGTTAGATACTCATGTCAAACAAAAAGGGATTTCGGTTTTATATCGTAACCTTTATAGTTCTTTTCTTTTTAAAATTTAATTCATATATTTGCTGTTTCTTTCACAAACAGATGCTGCTGATTGTACTTGAATAAAATGGGCCACACATAAGAGCTGCTATTTTTTTCAGAAAGCATTCCCATTCTTTATTTTTCTGCTAAATAGGGTGGCATAATTTGTTCTTAAGGGATATGAAATGAATATGGATTGTGAACAGTCAATTGAAATCGCCTTTATAATCATCAAATTATTCATTCCCAAAAATGTTATTTTTGTTACCTTCAAATGATTGAATTAAATAAATGAAGACTCCCCTTCTCTTGCATCTCTAATTCACCCAATCAAATAACGCATTAACCTCTGTCTTCCAGTGGAAATAATTCTCATAAGAGATGTTGCCATAAGTTTATACCTTTGGGAATTATTTTCTCCTCATTTTGATATTTCTATTCATTCTAAATAATTTTTGTCCTGGGGTGGTATTAAGTTCCAAAATAATGTTATAAGTGCTATTGTGTTCTTTCTGATTCCATGCAGTATTTTTCTAAACTTTCAATTCTGCCATTGCACATTATTATAGCATATGTTAAATATTCAAAAAAATCCACCGTTAACCAAATTATTCCTGGAATTATCTTCATTATTCTGGATAGTTTATCTTGCTATTTAAACCGAACTCTATTATAAAAGTGATTTCAACTGGATTTCTGTTTAACAACAAGGCAAGATTATGGTTTCGATTACATATATAGACATGTAGCATCTCGCAAGCAAAAAAAAAAAAAAAGAAGACGAAAAAAGGTAGGCAAACTCTTCATTATATATTGTTGACAAAGCAAATAATTAGTAATATGAAAGTTAAGCAGGAGTATTTACTTGTCCCTAGGATTTACCATTTATTTCAGTTCCACTCTGCCAATTTTGACTATATATTTAAGTTGTTATATTATCAAAATACACTAATTGTAAATGTCAATAGTTAGCTAGATAGATAGATGAATAATTTGTTGAGAAAATAAAATTTATTTCTAAGGAAAGGATAATGAATGCTGGTTTTATGAGGTATTGTAGTAAGTATTATATATACAGTATCTCACCTACTTGTTGCATCAACCGTGTAAATCAGGTAATATCAGCAGGTGAAGAAACATGCTCATAAAGGACAACTGCTTTCTCAAGGCTGCACAGTTGCTACGAAGCATAATCAGAGTTAAGATTTGATCTCTCTGAGTCAATCCATGATTTATACCTACTATATAATACTGACTATTGATCATTCTGGTTTTCTTTAAAATGTCAGTTGACTACTGATTTTTTTGTACAAGGACACACTGTAGTCTGTTAAAACATACCAAAGTCTTCCATAAGGGCACTAAAAATTAGACTCACCTACTTTATATGAAAAAATAACCAGTTGACTGAGTTTTTCTTTAATTTTTTTCTATTTATACTATTTCCATAATTAAGCCTCTATTCACATTTTAGGGACTATTTTAAGGCTTTTGCAACTTAACCTTTTATAGAACCTTGATTAAAACCTGGTAAATTAAAATGAACTTTGGTTGAGGTGGGAATGGGGACAAGGAATTTAGGACATTAGTTTTATAAACTAAGTAGTCTCCTGGGCTATTAGAAATAAGTGCTTGTTTTGTTTTATGGTTAAGAGTACTAAATATTAAGACTTATTTTTTAAGTTTACCAAAAGTCCACATGTTCAGAGATTCACCTAACCTTCCTTTTTTCATGCTTTAATTCTGAAAAGGCAGTTTCAGATTTTCAAAATGTTTCATAAGGAAATTCTAGAAAATACTCTGACAGTGAATTTATATTTGAAATAATAGGCTGGAAATGATGCACAGTATGGATCTAGAATAAGAATTCCAAGAGGCAGACAGTGCATCATGCCTGAAAGAAAATGCAAGAAACTTTTGGATAAAATGGGTGATAATTAAGTTAGGTGTGTACATGTGTAACACCTTTCCCAGATGAAATATCTTCCAGCAATACAATGTAAACTATGACCACCAAGGAGCCATTTATTAATCAAGTATAATAAAATGTTTGCATTATCAGAAAAAGTTAGAGATTTGTAGTATTTAATAATTTCCATTAACTATACAAGAAAGCTGAACAATGGCATGTATCTCCTTTTCCTTCTCTTTAAACACATTTACAAATGTACACGTCTCAAAACATAATGGAAACATACGTTTTGCTTAATAGGCCAGCTCATATTATTTGAATAAATCTCAACTTTCATAACATTCATGATGTTCAAGGCCCTGACAGTCCAACTCCAGCCTTATTATTATTATTATTATTATTATTTTGCTAATTTCTTCTCTGTACTCTTTACTCCAGCTAAATATGATAGCCTGCCTTTTCATGATACTCCCTGTATTTCCTGGCGCCTTACTTTTATTCCAGTTGGAAGAGAAGATTAGAAGATATAAATGAAGCTACTCTTAAAAGTCAGTGGAAAATGATTTATTTTTACCTCTATGGTCAAATGTCAATCATATGATGTTTTAGAGGTATAGCCTCAGAACCCAATTTTTGCTCGCTTGCTAAACATCAAAAGTGTGAAATTTTGAGCCATCACTGCATAGTTCCTTTTTTATCTGTTAGTATATAAAATATTTTTATGTAATCTATCAACTCTGACATCTTGACATGCAAAAGATTTTCATATTTAAGGGGTTTATTTGTTAAAAAAATATGGGCGGATGTGAAATCTAAGACTCATGAATGAAACATTGTGAGCATATAGGTGTAAAATTGTATTAAGAACAACAGTAATTTGATAATTTTTTATTTACATTTGCCTGACTTGTTCCTCTGTTTTGTTCTCTTTGTCTATATAATGAAGGATGTTTATTCTGATGACAATAGAGAATTAAACAAGACTAGAGAGTTCAAGAGAACATCGTAGCCTAGGGTAGGCTATCCACTCTAATTTTTAGGGAAACTTTATGATTTTCTCTGCCTTAACCTCTGAAAGTAGTAGAATGGAAAGGAAGTTTGATTGGTTAAAGGATATCTGGTGGGAAGAGAAAAGAGTATAAGTAGTAATAATAAACATATCTTGACCATTTACTATTTGGCAAGCACAGCATTCAATGCTCTGCCCACATTAACTCATTTAATCCTCATAATAACTGTAAAAGTTCATTGTTAATTCACATTACATTAGAGATAGAGAATCTGAGGTTATATACTCATCAAGTTCTTCTTATACACGAGACACTATTCCAAGTGATTTTGTCTCTAATTTAATTTTTATAACAACTTAATAAGCTAGATACTGTTATTTTTTTATTTTTTATTTTTTATTTTTTTGAGTTGGAGTCTCACTCTGTCGCCCAGACTGGAGTGCAGTGGCCACTCCTGGCCACCGCAGCTTCGACCTGCTGGGCTCTGGCCATCCTTCCGCCTCAGCCTTCAAAGTAGCTGGAACTACAGGCACGTGCTACCACGCCCGGCTAATTTTTTGATTTATTGTTGAGGTGAGGTTTCGCCTGCCCAGGTGGGTCTCGAACCCATGGGCTCAGGCAATCCACTCACCTCAGCCTCCCAAATGCATGGGATTACAGGCTGAGCCACCGAGCCCGGCTCTAGATACTGTTATTATCTTCATTTTAACAAATGAGAAAACTAGGAGCAGTTGTGTCTATAGTTTTATAGACTTGCACCCTTAATTCCTAAATTGGCTAGTAGCTTAGTTTCTCTTGTGTGTTTTTTATGGAAATACTCCTTTTTTGGTCTGTGTTGTTTAGCACTTTTTAGTTGCTATTCATGTCTATATGCATCAAATTTGTCTCTGGACTCTCCTGATATTTGTTATTTCCTGACACATTTCCTATGTCCTGGAACAATCTAGTAAGACCAGAATGAGGGACCCAGAGTAAGGAGACCTTGAAGAATGGCTTATACCAAATGCAATGCAAACCTTTGGGAAAAGGGTTCTTACTATCCTAGGATTTACTTTTCAGGCAGCCTTTGTCAGTCAGGGTGAAAAGAGCCAGAAAAGGACTATGAGAGGACTCAGTCATATTTCCCTATTTGGAGGTAAAACTTGAACTTTGTGCTACCTTTCCTGTAAACATTTAACTGAGTATCTGAAGTTGTTTGCCAATACCCGTTTTGCTGTATATACGTCTTAATTCCTACATTGTCTAGTAGCTTAGTTTCTCTTGTGTGCACTTTATTTTATTGGAATTTCCCTCCCTTTTTTGTCAGTATGTTTTAGGACTTCTAAATGTGGAATTTTGAATTGAATGACTTTCCTAACCAAAAAAAATTTAGAAAAAATATGAATGGATTTCATTTGTTAACAAAGATTGTGGAATAGTAACCAGAGTTAAACCAATGAGTATATACGTGTTCTCATATTAAGAAACTGATTTCTCAGGCAAAGTTATTTTCCAGTAGTGTAGTTGGGGTCTTTCTCATCAGTTTCATTCTGACAGACCATCTGTTGGCTGTCAGCCACGGGTTTTTGCCTTCAGTAAGTACTGTCATTTTATAAACTACACTCTACTTTTGCTTGTAGTTATTATTATATGAATGACTTGAACACTTGAATGGAAATTCCTTGTTATTGTACCTAAAGTCCAAGGTTTTCTGATCATAAATAATCTGGTAGTTCAAATATAGAATATTTGGGAGTACTTCAGTTTCCTTTTTTTCATTTTCTAAAATCAATGGCTGAATAGTAAACTATCTGTACCACGAAAGCTTCTATTTTTTTCAACTCATGTAGCATTAGTCAGCACAAGTAGTACTTGACCTATAATTTCTAAAAAATACAGTAATTTATATTCTGCAAACTCGGGTACGTCATTTTTGGAATATCTTTAAATTGTCCTAGCATAATTCATTTATATTTAAACACCGATTAGAAACCAGAACAAATAACAGTGATTTTTTTTGGTGAATGTCATGACCTTGAAAGCCTTGGTTTGTACTTCAAACATGATGTATTTGTTTGGATCCTTGAAGGCTGACACTTGCCAAGTAAAAACAGAAAGCTATTGGAAAGATATCAGTGGGCTAATAATATTATATATTATACACACACACACACACACATATGTATATATATATAATTATATGTATATATATACATATATATATTCTCTCTTTCTTTCTCTGAGAGAGAGAAAGAGAGATCAAGTCAGCGAAATGTCAGTGAGTAAGGCATTTCTTGAAGAATCAAGAATCAGAAAGCACAGCTACTATATTTTCCCCACTACTATATGATACTCTTGCATCCTTGGTCATCATTGCTATTGTCAATGAAACACTATTACATTCACCATGAAAAGACCCAAACTGCACTTTTGTCTGTATGCTGCCTATCCAGATTGAAAGTCTTAGATGTAAGTGTCCCATTGACCCCTCCCTACCATGTACCCAAAGTCACTGCCAGATAATGATAATAGTGACACTACCCCACTTTGGGTCCCAAATTAAGAGGCAGAACAACCACAGCATCATACAAGGATAGTATATATTGACGATTTTGCCACTCAAAAGAAAAAGGGTTAGATAATAGATAAAAGAGGTTGATTATTCACAACATACTGGTCAATGAGTAGTACTCAATTCCCTTTAGTCCTATGTAAAAGTATGACATTATTCTCCCAAAACAAATCATATTTTGATTTTATTATCCAGTTTTGTGAGCTCTAGAAAGTTCTGCTTAGATAAACGTCTTAATAAAAATGAGATATAGTTAAAGGGTTTAGTAGGAAAAACTTGAAATAATTTAACATTAACAGTCAGACAAAACTAAGTTCATGTGTAATTTACAACTGCATGATCTTAAATAATATCTTTAACTGCTCTGGGACTCAATTTCCCTGTCTGCAAAATGTGAATAAGATCTCCTGTGCTATATTTATTATGAACATCACACTACATAATTATAGTATGCTAAGTACATAGTACTTGTAATATAGCTCAATAAATGGTAGTACTTATCTTCGTACAGTAAATAAAAGTCACTAGTTTTGCACATGCAAATCCACAAATTATTTTGACATTATTTGTATAGATCAATTTAAAAAGTGAATATTTTATTAAACCTGTTCATATAACTGATTGACTGATTTGCTTTATGTACCTTTTAATACAATGTTTTATTGTCTTAACTGAATTTTATATGGGCTTAAGTGAAGCTGAGGAATAGCATACTCATACTGAATTACTGGTGATTTTGTTCATGAACAGTCTATCTTAATAAACTTCCAAAGTACAAAATCAAGCTGTTCTGTGGTTTTGGGGAGTAAATTACTTCAGATACAATTCTTAGCATTCATGGGACTTTAGAACTCTTGTATCCTGTGCAGAATTTCTTTATTGTTATTTTCTGTACTGAGTTTTTAATCTTCAGATTTTATCAATCTTTTGATTTTTGCTTTGTTGGAAATCATTTAATAGGCCTTAATTATCTATGCCAACTTATAACTAACTAGAGGTTTTGAAAATTATTTTAGTTTTAAAACACTTAAATCTTTACTTACTTCTTTGATTGGTAAATTGTTTTACTATTTCAATGACTCAAGAGGTCAGATTTTTCTAAAGACTTAAGTATTCTTGTTTGATATATTTGCAATCTCCTGTCTCAGCTTCCACTCCACCTCTGATCTCAGTTAACTAATTGGCAGTTTAGAAATCATTGGCTGGTGTCAAACAATTTTTCTCTGTTCTTACTATACTTTTCTTTCTGCTTAGAAATCCCTGTTCTTGTTTTTTCTCTGAATTGTTACTGATGCCTGGGAAATTTGTTTGCTCCAGCCATACTATAGACAATTCTACAATTTGAACACGTACGATATGGTAACATGCACGTTACTTATAATGGTGATTGTCATGCTCTGCTCTAGGCAATACCAAATAAAAAATATTGACATTTCATTTCCACGAGTCAAATATTTTCACAATACTTATATCAAGGTGTATTTTGTTGAAGACAAAAATAGCAACTTGAATGCTGCAAAAGACTGGAGATTAACTTCCTTCTGCACACATCCACTACTTCTTCGATCTATTAGAAAACCCTAGGACTGCAGTCCCCAACCTTCTTGGCATCCGGGACCAGTCTCTTGGATGACAATTTTTCCATAGACCAGGGGAAAAGGAATGGTTTGGGGATGATTAAAGTTCATTATATTTATTGTGCATTTTATTTCTCTTATTACATTGTAATATATAATGAAATAAATCTACAATTCACCAATGCAGAATCAATGGGAACCCTGAGCCTGTTTTACTAGAACGAAATGGTCCCATCTTGGGGATGATGGGAGATAGTGACACCTGAAGTGTGTTGCTTATGTTCAGTCTACTCTGAAATCTTGCTTTCGTTGCTCTCACTACAGAAAACCCTGATTCACAAAGATAGGATGTTGGAAATGGAAGCAGGCTTTTCAGTGCTTTTGTGTTAAACTCAGGATATTCTGCCTTGACTTTAATCCAGAACTTATGGAGATTTGAAGTTGCCCTTAGCATAGTTTCAAGGACACCATCATTTGCAATCTCAAGCAGTTGTTCTTCTTCTAGCAATTCACCTGGTTTATACACAAATGGGCCATAGGTCCATTCCTTCCCAGTTCAGGGATCTTTTGTTGTTGAGAAGTAATGTTCAAACTCTTTTGAAAGCTGAGATGGGTGATCATGCACCAGTTGGAAGAAAGAAGGCACTGGTTCAATCTCTCAAAATCTCTGCTAATGTTCGAAACCTGTCAAAAATCTCAATGCTCACTCGTTGCACCCATAATTCCAGTTTGACTTTGAATGTAGCAATTGTGTCTGCTAACTTGATCACAGTTGTCATTCTCTCCTGAAATGACAGACTGAGTTTGTTGAGCAGGTTGAAAATGTCATAGAAGTAAGCAAGTCTTGCTACCCATTCTGTGTCACTGAAATGTGCTTCTAGTGGTGACTGTTTTTCTCAAAGAAATCTCTGGAGCAGCTATCGTAACTCAGAAATTCTGGCCAGTGATCCACCAGGTAGATTTTGCCTTCAGAAAGCCATCTCTCTTCTGTATATAAGAGAAGACAGGTGTGATCTGCATCATTCTCCTCACAGAGCTGTGCAAACAGATGTGAGTTAAGGGCATGTACTTAAATGTGGTTGATAATTTTAACCACATCCTGCAAAACATCATTAAATCCAGGTAACACTTTTCGGTTAGCTAGCATTTCTCCATGAAAGACACAGTGTGTTGACTCACATTGAGAGGCGACCTCTTTTACTTGAGTAGTGAAACCAGAAAGCCGTCCAGTTATGGTAGCTGCTCCATCCAAGAAACAAAATGACTAATTCAGTTTTCTTGATATGCAATCATTCAAAGACTTGAATAGTTCTGAAGCTGTGGTATTGGCAGCAAAAGTGAACACAACATATCTGCATGCATATCCTCCAGAAAAACATATTGCACAAAAATAAGCATTGTTGTCTTGTTGTCAACATTGGTAGTCTTGTCAACCTGGATTCATACCATGGTGACTCATTAATTCCCTCTAACAGTTGTGCCTCAATATCCTCTGCTATTTTATCAATTCGTCTAGTTATGGTGTTAGACGAAAGAGTAATGTGTGCCACTTTTTGAATTGCAGCCTCTCCTTAAAAATTCACAACCAATATCCTTAGCAGCAGGAAAGATCAACTCTTAATAGTAAAGGGCTTCTTAACTTTAGCAATGCATTTAGTCACTAAGAAAGATACCCTTAGTGCAGACACATTGTTGAAGTGATAGCCTTCAATAATTGCTTCTGATCTTTGTGTTCCCTTTTTTTTTTCCTTTGGTAAAATTCCAAGGCTTGTCTTTTAATGCAGAGTGCTTGGTCTCCATGCGGCAAAGAAATTTTGAAAGTTTCATGGATTAATTGGATAGCCAGTCACCACATATTATATAGAGAAGGTTTGGAGAATGTGAATCACCTGTTGCTATGAACTTGTAATTTAAGTAGAATTCCTGGCATTTTCTTTTAAATGCATCTTTCTTTTTTTGGCAGTCTTAGAGTCTTCTGCTGTCTCATCATTGCGTCTTTTCCCCTTTTCAAAGAAGCTCTTCAGTGACTTTTTTGGTTTAACTTGTTTTGACTAGGGTTAGCTGGTAGTCTTGCCAAAACTGTGACTGAGACAAGTGCACAGTGCAGGAAAGAGGTGCAGACGAAAGTGGTAAGTAAAATAATGGGTAGGCCCCATGCAGACTAAAATAAGCATCAGAATCTGTCTTAAAGTCTGTCACCAGATGCAGCTGCACAATTGAAGTATATCAACTTCCTTGTCACTCACTGATATAGGTTTGATATGACTCTGGTCTGCAAGAAGTTGATTTACTATGGCCCATGTGTAGTCAAATCTCACTGTTAATGTTAATCTGTATTTGCAGTCATGCCCCAGCACTAACATCACTGCTTCAGTTCCACCTGAGATCATCAGGCATTAGATTCTTTTAAGGAGTGTGAAACCTAGATCCTTCTCATGCACAGTTCACAATAGGGTTTCTCCTCCTATGAGAATCTAATACCATTGCTGATCTGACAGGAGGTGGAGCTCAGATGGTAATATAAGCAATTGGAAGCAACTATAAATACAGATGACGCTTCGCTCACTCACTGGCTGCTCACCTCCTGCTGTGCAGTCTAGATCCTAACAGGCCGTGGACAGGTACTGGTCCATGGTCTGGGGTTGGGAACCCATACTATAGGGGATAAATTGCAAGGATAATTCTAAATTGATAAATGTCCAATATCTAGTGGATTTTAGTATGCAATTTTATCACAAATCTGTAAAGTTAAGAATGATTGAGGTGCTGGTAAATATCTAACAATTAGCTTAGGAGTCGGATGGGGAAGTACAATTCATAGTAGTTGCTGATTTTCATAGTATAAATGTTCCCAACAGTGTCAATTTCAAACTACCAATATGACACTGAATGTAGAGCTGAGAAAAAAAAAATACAACCGGGTCTCACGAAACAGTAAGAACTGGCTCCTGCACACTATTGAATATATATGTATTTGCTGCTCCATTTTTCATTAAACAAAAATACCATACAGTATGAGATAGGAAAAAACATCTTCTATAATTCATGCAAAGTATTATACAAATGCAAAGTTCTCACATTTAAAGGCAAAAGCATCTTATCATGTTAGCCAATCCACAGTTTAAAAATCTTTCAAAGGAGTGAAACAAAAAAGAATACTACTTTTTAACATTTTGAAGCTTATGAATATCCTTTTCATATTCAGCAAACTGAAGATCTCTGGGCCACTGAGGGAAAATGTAGCATAAAGACAATTGGTTGAGCTTGTAGGAGAACAGGAACTCCCTGTCTATGTTTTTTACACCCAATTGCATAATAGGCACCATCGAGATGACCATTTTCATTGAGACAACAATTTTTTTGCATGAACAGTCTTCTCTAAAAGCTTAATGTCATCAGTTTCTTGAAATTTCCTTTGTCAAAAACTCACAAAATGACAGGCATAAGGAGGTTCTTGATTGGAGAGGAATTGGAATTTATCCTGATTCTGCAGGAAACATAGCTGGAGGAGTAACTTGCTAAAGGTTACCAATAGAGTAATATGGACAAGTACTAAAAAAAAATCTCTCCTAAAGTCTAATACTCTTTTTACCTCATTCAATATTTTGTTTGTCCACTTTGCTACTGCAGTAGAATCATTCACATTGTTGAATCACATTATTACTCAAACCACATTGAAACTTCTCTGTAGACTTTTGGTTGTTCAATTTGCGACTGACTTGCACCAGCCAGTTGGTTCTGTGGAGTTGAGAGTCACCCTAATACATTGTGATAATTATATACAGTATGTCTTTGCTTCACTTTCTGAAATATACTCAAAGAAAGTGCATGTCTGCTTCAGGCTCATTTGCTTCACCTAATAAAAGTAGAAATAGTAATAATCATCATTATTATTTAATTTTGTGTGTTTTAGTGTTATCTTTTTTTATAAATGTCTTCCAGTGATATATATATCCCTTAATCCTCAACACAGCACTGCATGTAGGTATTATTACACTGATTTTACAGATAGAAAATTGAGACTTAGTGAGAGGTTCAGCTCACTAAGCAAATGTGAATTCAGTTTTATCTGGCTTCAAAGCACATCATTTAAAATCCTTAAGCAACTTAAAACCTTAATTATGGTACACAGCTTATAGCAATGATATAGCTTCAGAAAAGAAACATGGCTGCAGGAGACAATTTGTTTTCAACAATTATGTTGGCAATGTCTATTTATTTTTTTTAAAAAAGCATGAGTAATTACAACTTTTTGAGGGCAAATAGCAATAAATCAGGTGACTTTAAATAAATTTATGGGAACAAAATTTAGCTATCTTTAAACTAATGAACACAGGAGTGTTTGATGGGGTCAAGGTAAATATCTTCTCTGGGAGGATGTCTGTTTTCTGGGGCATATTTGCAACTGTGACTTGTTTATTTTAGGTCATACAAGAACACCATATAACATAGTCACAGAGTTCATTTTCATTTATTGAGGTCTCTTATCTCAAGAATTCTTTGATGCAATCAGAAGCTGCAACACTAAAAAGTTTCTTAGTTGGTTTTATCCTTTTATATAAGTGTAATGATTGTAAATACATTGATATGACAATATCTAGCATCTCCTCAATTCCTTCTCAGTGAGCAGGATGCACAAGCAGTTCTGGCTGCCAATTGCATACTAATTTTAGGAAATAGTATAAAGGAGGAAGAAATGAAGATAAACTTTTTAAAGGTATCTTGAAAGCTGCAGGAGAACATGCAATATTGTTTTTCTGAGGTCGGTGGCAAAGCATGGGAGGGAGAGTTTTCACAATGTACCTTTCTGTGCTATTCGAATTTGTATCCATCTAATAGGTATCCTATACATATACCATTACTTAGTAACATAGAATTAATCTTTAGGGAGTATAACTCACCCTTCCTGAAAGACAGGATTAATCAAACTAAAAAATAAAATAAAATCTTGTTGGGCACTGTCCTATCATCTCTTTTGTGATCAAATCATTTTGTGTATGAAACAAAGAGAAAATGATAGCAAAAGTGTGATCTGTGTATATTTTTAAAACCCATGATAATTTGAATATAATTTTTGAATTAAATATTGCAGCTCTAAAACTCACAAAGTGCTTTGCATGGGCACATGTTAAATGTTATCAAATTCTTCTGAGTGTTGGAGTAAATAAATAAACTCCTTAGTTTTTGTATCCCTGATATTTTTTCCATCCTCATCTCATGTGCCAATACATGTTCATTTTCCTAGTAAGATACTAAAAAGAGGCTCCAAGAATGTTGACTTGCATCACTGCATGCCACATAATAATAATAAAGCATCAGTTAGATCTACATTTATAGGCTCTTCTTTATCTGATCTTTAAGGGATAGCAGAAAAAAATACCATTTCAGAGCACTGAATCAGTATTAGGCTCCACAATGAGCACCTTGCAAACATTATCTCTGTTAATTGTCATAATAAGAGTAAGAGGTAAATGCAATCTACTTTTTACAGATGAAGAAACCTAGGCTTAAAAATGCTCAATGTAAAAAAAAGGCTCAATGGAACATATTCCAGATCACATAACTAGTATATGAAACAATTGAGCTCTGAGTTAGGTTTTATCGGCTTCCTAGTTAGAAACAAAGATGAGAAGTATTATTATAATTACTATATATTAACTGTCTTCTTTGTGACATATCATTTCTAATCTTCCCAACAATACTTCAAAGTATATACTATTATTCTCATCTCACAAATGATTCAAAAGTGAGCCTAGCAGATATCATGTAACCTACACAAAGCCACACAGCTAATACACAGTATAGAAGATATATATGTTTAGATTTGTTTATCTCCTAAACGTCCCACATAACACCCTGTCTGCAATAGAACTATGTAGCAGAATTCCTGTAAAAACTCTGACCTCACACCCCCAACACAACACATACTCACCCCCACACTCCTCTGCACAGATGAGAGCATTGTGGTCACTATAAAAACATGGAAGTTTATAATCTGATATAATGGAATAAAACACAATATCATCATCATACAAGCTGTTGGACCATTAAATATAAAAACATCAATACATCTTTATCATAACGTATTTCCTTCAATTTAAAAGTTATCTTTATGTACCCAAGAATGAAGAAATGATATAAAATGTTAATTCTGTTTTCCATCATTTATTTAGTCTTGTGATTTTAAAAAAATCATGCAAAATATTGACATAAATTTTATAGTAAATTTGAAAATGATATTCTGGATACAAAAATATTAAGAAAGTTTAAAATATTAGATTTGTTCAATATTTTTCATTGAGAGTTAAATGACTAAATTTTAAAAATAGCTCAGAAATAGCAAAGGCAGTTGCCAGCAAAATGCACTTTCTTAATTGAGATCAATGGCTCTTGATTAGATAAAATGCAATGAAAAAATAAAAGTCTGTGTATAAGTCATTTCCTAAACATTAATATCCCATAAGACTTTTCTATTTCATTTTCAAATATAAAAAAGTATGCCAATGTAGACAAGAATCCCATTTCTTGATATTTTTGTTTAATAGATCAGATAAGTTAGTTGGGATGACAAAAGCAAAAATGAATTGATGTAAAAACTAATCATTGTAATATACTGATTGAATGGATATATAGTAATACCTCACCAAACTAGAAATTTCACTAATGTGGTACAGAGTCAGGGTACAGAGTCATAATTTCCAACAAAGACTTAAAAGTCACCAAAACAGAGGCTGTGATATCCAATAAAATTAATGAACTTCACTAATAGTAGAAGATCTATTGTCCATATTCAATAGCTCTTTAATTTTATATCAGCCACAATACTAACAAAAATGGGTTATCATGTTTTAAAACTCAATCTACATTAGAAGCAGTACATTAAAAATGAGAGAAGTTTTTAAAATTTGGAATACTGGCTGAAGTAATTCATGACAGTTGTTAGAGAATAGAATGTAAGAAAAAATATAAATATATACCTCAAAGCTATACAAAACAAATAATCTTATATATACATCAATAGCACTTAGGAGCCCAAGTTATATCACAACCACTGGTATCAATAGTCAATACTGCAAAGCAATAAGAAATGGTTAATTTCCATTCAGACTTCTCATGTCATGAGGGCAGAGAAGAGTATAATTCATTTCAAAAATACTCATATATTAAATGATTAAAACAAAATATTTATGTTTAAAGCAATAAGCCTTCAGCTATCCAGAAAAGCACATGACTTAGAATAACTGAGTCTACAAGTTTGTGAAATACTGACATTTACTGATGAACTCATACTTGCATTAAACTAGTCTTTTCTAATGTCAGAAGAGTACGTTTTTCATTGTCGCCCTAAAAAAAAGCAATACCCACAAAGAAGTTGGATTAGGTGTTGTGTGTGAAATTTTACTTATTTAGTAATAGATGGCATCTTGTGTTAGTCACTCGACACTATGGCATGCCATTGTATCCAAACAACGGTTTGGCAGAGACTGGAAAGGGGTTTGGATTTGGAAAAACAAAGGGGAGACAATAGAATAACACTGTCGTTTAGGTCCTACAAATTGCAATTGACTTCTGTGAGGTAATTAGGAGGTATTTAGGCCTCTCTGCCTTTCAGACTTTCTGGATGGGCACTATTCTCATCCAGGTTCTCTTGAACTCACTTTCCTGCTCTGGAAAATGAATCCACCCAGAACTGCTATTCCCTGGCTTTCACTGGCTGACTCTGGGCTCACACCTTGACCCTGTTGCTTTCCCACACAAACAATGTACCATGGTTAATTTCCATTCATGAATTTAAGAATTACTGAGATTTGTAAACTAGAGGAACTGCTGTGCTTCAAAGGAGGTATGTCTTGTTCTGTATACTCAAATTAAACTTTTAATATTCATAAGAAAAAAAAGATCAAAGTCCCTGAGAGAAGCAGTGTGACTGTGACTGGCAGTCAACTTATAGATTGCTAATGGTCTTTAACAGAATTAGACAGATTGGTTTAATTAAGAACAAGGATAAAAATGCACATGTTGCTGGGTTATTTATGTGGTGCCATGAATCAAAATGATCTATTCTAAGAGAAGAATATCAGGAGATAGTAAGACTGAAAAAAGTAAAGTTAGGGACAGAAAAGAGAAGGGCATTTGTGGTTGTCAGCTTATATTTATGTCATGAGGAGAGGAGTATAGAGGTAATGTTTTGCCAATTTCAAATAAAAAATGGTTGACAGATCGTATTTTTCTAACAGTTCCCTGAACATCAGGAATTGTTACTGGGCTTTATGTATTAAGTAATTTCAGCTAATCACTCTATTGCCACTTCCTTGTTCAAGTGGCATGCCTCCAGGAAAATTTCTGTCGCCCTTCTGCCTGAAGAACTAACCAATTCCTCTAGGTACCTTTAGCTAGACAACTGTAAAACAGGTTTTGAATCAGGCCTGTTTTGCTTTAGTTGTTGTTTTTATCTATGGAATTATCAAGGAGTTGTAGAGTCTAATGATTGGATTGTGAGAATACTAACCTTAGAGTTAGTTATGTATTAATTGATAGCTCTTGAAAGAAAGACAATTTCATCTAAATTAAGTACAGTTTGTAATGTACGCTAGTTCTAAAAGCAAGTCCTGCTCTAAATACAGGAGGAGAAAAGTGTCTCTTTGTGCTATAAAGCACAGCAATTATTTTAGGAAAATGTTTGGATTGAAGTTATTTAACTAAGAAAAAGTTAGCTTAGAAATTGAGCAGGAGGGGTGGTGTTTAAACTCTTTAAAAAGAGATCAGATTGCCCCCAGTATTCTTGGCCACTCTCAAAGTAGCTCTTTGCTACTTTTGTCATCCATCTAAAGAATTTTTTAGTCATCCACCTAAAGAATTCTTATACAAAACCTTATATATTCACCCAGGGACCTATACAAGGCCACACTTTTTCTAATTTGAGTTATGCTATGAACCTGAAAATAATATTCTCCTATTTTTTAAAAGTATAATTAAGAGAAATAGTTTTTAGGATGTGCAATTCACCCCCTTAGAGGTTCCACTGAGCCTCACATGAAGCCAGTGAACAAGGAAGGTGATTGATGGAACTGATGACTAAAACGAAAATAACGTAATCATTTGCATCCTACCAAGGTTTATGTTAACCATCACTTAAGTATGATATCTTTTTTCTCTTTTAATTTTTATTTTGAAATTATGGAGTACAATTCAGGGTTAGGTATACAAATGTTCCATGTGCAGGAACCCTTATTGATGAGGTGTGCCCCCTCTTCCCCAGGCGGATATGGACTACTATCAATCCCAGCTCCCCATCTCCCACCCCCTCCCTGCAGTTTCCCGCTTAAAGTATGATATTTACTGTGTAATAATTTGTTAGTCACAAATCATCACTGGCAGTTAATAAAAATAATGTATTTAATGAACATTACTGGTGAAGCAGAAAGACTGGGAATAAACGATTTTGGAACCAGAAGCATCTTATCTACTTTATAAAACTAAGCTTTGTTACTAAGGCAAATTCACAAAACAGATTTTAAAAACCTAAGTTTAAAATTGTGTAGTTGGCACAAACTGCTTTGTAGTTGGACTCATTTATTCTTTGCAACCAACAACATTTCAAGTTATTTACAAATAGTTAAAGCCTGGATTCAAAGAGAGGCATGAAATGATGAAGATTGGCCTCTTTCTGTTAACCTTCTTTTAAAATTTGCAACTTGCAAACAAAAACTTGTCTAAATTCATTATCAAAGTCCACCATAAGAGGATTATGTGCTGTTTTAATCTAAGACTTTTAAAAATATTTCACTCGTTATTTATGTTAATAAATAATAGTCTCCATTCCACAAAAAAAGGTGAGCTTTCCTTTTATAATGTTTTAAAACATTTTACTATAAGCTCCTATTCTGTAAAGTGAAACAAATGTGGTCAATCTGGGGTGGGAGGGAATAATTATTTTCTTTATCTAATTTCTGGGAAGTTTATGTTGTGCTGATTGATGGAGGGTGAGATGTACATACTCCTTGGATGGGTAATTAGATAAACAATGTCAAAGACAATTACCCAAATCTTTTGTGTAGGCCAATGTCTTGTTTCTACGAACTGACATTTTATTTTTTTATGTCCTGTGGTAAACACTCTTCTTTTTTCTAGTTGCCCAAATTTAGAAGTGATGGGGAGGGAGTGTGAAACAATAACAGGAAATACTGGGGAGATATAAAGTTTAAGGAGCAGTTAACATTTCAAAATCAGTTTGCTGCTTCATTTTTAAGGGGGCACATTATAGAAAGGGAAATTGGTCTAAATGAGAGAGTATTTTTGAAAGTCTTTAAAGTGGGTGAGAGAGCTAAACAGATGCATTAAGATAAATTTTGTAGGGATAAACAAGGCCTGCCGATGATATCATTTAGTGAAACATTGAGTTTCTTATTATTTTATGATTCATCTGTCAAGTGAGCTCAATTTTGATGTACATCTGAGTGCTTCAAGGCACAGTTTTCCATTGTGATTTGAGCACAAGAAGCAAGAATGCATATTTGTGAAAATATAGAAATAAGAAAACCTGACATCTATTATCCAAGTTTATGAATTTATGGCAAAACTCATTAACATTCAAATTATGAATTAACTATTATAGAAGAACAACTTAATAAACAAAGCAAGAGCCACACAACATCTTAACTGTCCAGGTAGCCATTTTGGTTTTAAGGGCTTTGGTAACAAATTAGTCAAGTCTGGCAACACTTTCAGACAGTTTTTAGATTATGTACAATCCTTGGAATCAGCTCATGTAATAATAGTAATATCTCAAACAACCTGCATGGTAAACATAACATTATTTAGGTAAACAAAACAGTAAAAAGGAATTTCAGTAAGCTCAAAAAAAAGTATTTTAAGATTCAATCCACTAAATACTGTTTTTTGCATTATTCTTTGGAATTATTGAAACATTGTCTTCCAAAATGTGTTTCAGACTTTCTATATTTAATAATTTTTTTATCATTCTACATGTGCTTAAGTTTGAGAGCCACTAACCTTGAGAAATGTATGCATATAATCATCAAGTCATCTTTCTGTAGTGTTTTCATTGTGTGCATCTACATATGTGAATATTCTCATTCAGTTAGACTGATAGAACTTGCCTCCAAAATACATTTAATACTTTCAAAATCCCCTTCTTTCCACCTTTTCTCCTCTCTCTTTCTCTCTCACACTTCCTCTCTTGTTCTGTCGTTTGCTGATCTTCTTCTTTCTTCATTTTTTTTCTGCCTGACATTGTTTTCCTCTTTATGCTTACAAATGTATTTGAGTTAGGATTCATCATCGTTAAAACGTATCTTCCTCAGTCCTGCTACCTTTCTGAGCTTATGTCTCTGCTTTCCATCTTTTTTTTTTAAGTTTATTCTAACTGATTCTATTTCTATCCCTTATCCTCTGTAATTGGAAGTCAACTCTTGTCTATCTCTAAAGCTGCTCCTTCAAGGTCACTAAACACTTCTTAATTATACATCTAACAAAGGTTTCTTCATTGTCATCATCCTGAACTTCTTTGTTCAGGGTGATCAACAAAGATCACTGAGCAGAGAAGAATGAGCTAGTAACTTGGTTGTTTAAATGCATTACTAACCTGCTATCTTCATTTGTTTTTTCTTTTCTTTTCACTTTTTGTTGCTGCTGTTGTTTTATTTTTTTGTTGTTGTTTCTTTCTCCCAGAGGCCAAGAATTTGAAATAGTGAGCAGTGTTGCTTAACCAGGGATATACATAAGCAGCAACTCCCAAAATTCAGATTCAGAAATTTTGGGGTGGAAAGAGGAATATTCATTTTCAACATATTCTCCAAATAATTCTGCTTTGTATCAAATATTAAGTTTAGTTACTGGAGAATTAGTAGCTGTTTCCCTTTCTTCCTAAAATGTGCTATAAAAAATAATTATTTAACCTCTATCATTTATTTTAATATGATTTCTTATCTACATGTTTGCATCATTTCGGGGTCTTTTTTAGTCTAGTGATATATTATGTATTCTTCTTTCTCTGTCTTTACACCTGCTGAAATTATGGCCCTGAAAAAGTGTGGATATGCCTCATGAAGACTGGAGTTTAAAGTAGTAAATAGAGAGATCGTAAATATAACTCAGAAGTTTATTAGATCATATTACCATTGATTTTTTCAAATATAACTTACAATTTTTAAAGAATTACTGTGTGAACTAAAGCATGTTGTAATTTTTCCTTGATGGCTTAATTGGCAGGAAAAAATGAGGTATTTTATGTCTTTTCACTGTATAAATGTACCTCTTTCTTCTCTGCATCCATATTTGAAAATGCTACAGAATTACTTTGTCCTACTTTAACTAATGTAACTAATCTAATTATTCAGACTAAGCCACAATGACTATTGAAATGTATCTCACCGTACCATTTACTGGAGAAAATTAAAAATTTATACAATCACCCCAAGTAATATTTTTCTAGTAAAATAGAGATTTTTAAAAATTAATTCATAATATAGGTCAAGACTAATTTAACCAATTTCAGAACAAATACCTCAAGATAATTATTGTCATCTTATGAAAACTTGAAGAGTTAGAAAAGGGGCTTGAAATCATTACAATTTACTTTATCGTATTTTTGCATTGTTTCTTTACAAAAGATGGGTTTAAGAAATAATTTTTATATTAGCTTATGTAGCTTATTTTTTCTTGCAGCAAACAAGTTATTATCATTTTAACCCATTTGTAAGAAGATGATTTTTATAATTTCTAATATTTTAGGAGATAGGTTAGTGTGGAGATGCAATAAGAACTGGTTCCAACTCCAGATTTCCATAAAGTCAGAGCATCGAGAAACATATAATTAAACAGATCATCACAAATATTTATTGAAATTCAGCTGAACCAAGAAGGAATGACTGCTTTATTTGCAATTATTTGGGAAACACAGGCCTCAAAATGTATACTATTTTAAAAAATTTTTTTTATTATAAAGATGTGGGGTACATTTCAGAGTTAGACATGAAAAAGGGCTTAGCCTCATTCATCATCAGAGAAATGCAAATTAAAACCACATTGAGATACCACCTAACCCCAGTAAGAATGGCCATCATTAATAAAACAAACAACAACAGATGCTGGCGAGGATGCGAAGAAAAAGGAACGCTTCTACACTGCTGGTAGGAATGCAAACTAGTGCAACCTCTCTGGAAGACAGTGTGGTGATTTGTGAAAGAACTAGAAGTTGACGTTCCACATGACCCAGCAATTCCCCTATTGGGAATATACCCGGAGGAACTCAAATCATTCTACAAAAAAGATACCTGCACACATATGTTTGTTGCAGCTCTTTTCACCATAGCAAAAACATGGAACCAACCGTGTTGCCCATCAAAGCTGGACTGGATCAAAATATATACTATTGAAAAAAAACTTTTATTACTGATATTGTCTTGTTAGTTTTGTGTGGGCAAGCAATCAGGAACATATGTGAGAAATATGTTTACAAAATCTTAGGTGTTTTTCAACATTTCTACCCTTAGAAAGCCAAAGTCATTACAAAGATGACCAACTCATTTGGAATGACCTGGGACAGCCTCAATCTTAAAGCTGAAAAATTCACATTCTGGGATCCTTCTCAGGTTTAGACAAACACAGATAATTGGCATCTTACCTTTTGGTTTACTCTCAAAGCAGAACTCAATCCCACTCATTAACTTCTATATGGATTCATGCATTTATTCATTATTTTAATGCATCTTTACCAAGATGTAACCATATTCCAAGCACTGTGCTAGATGCTAAAGAGACAGTGGTAACTTCCGCCCTAAAGAAAGTTACAATCAGCAGGGCTCGGTGGCTCAGCCTGTAATCCCACGCCTTGGGAGGCTGAGATGAGTGGATTGCCTGAGGCCACGGGTTCGAGACCCGCCTGGGCAAGTGGCGAGACCTCATCTCTACAATAAATCAAAAATCAGCCGGGCATGGTAGCGCGCCTGTAGTTCCAGCTACTTGGGAGGCTGAGGCGGAAGGATCACCGGAGCCCAGCAAGTTGAGGCTGCAGTGGCCGGGAGCGGCCACTGCACTCCAGTCTGGACGACAGAGTGAGACTCCAACTCAAAAAAAAAAAAAGTTACAATCTAGTGAGGGAGTTGAATGTTAAAGAAATATGGAAACATTAACAAGGTAAGTTCAAAGTTATATAGGGGAATTTAGTTGTAAGAGGCAGTGCTCTGGAATTCTAAAAAGGTCCTCTCTATGTATATGAGTGAATAAAGGGACAGAGGCAATGACAGAAAACATGGCTGAAGAGGTGGTCAGAGGCCAGATAATATACATCCTGTAAGTCATGGCAAAGAGTCTGGCATTTATTACAAGAGCAATGGAAAGTCAAATCTTCCTTTCGTGAGAATATATCACCATTAAATTAGTTAGTGTCTACCATTCTACCTTAAGAAAAGTGCTGCATGAATAGTAAAAGCAGACATTTCTAGTTTCCTGGTAATACCTGAGCAAAGTGGACCCAATTGTTATTATTTTTTTTCAGACCAAGTTAGCTGTAATACACCTAGATCAGTTCAGAATCAGTGAAGCTATCCAAAGGTGTGTCAGATGACTTACTAAAACAATCACCCAGAGGAAATAATACCTTGGATTTCCAACAGAATCTTCAAATTTTGTAGTATTAGTCAATTTGCTTCAAATGGTTTCTGAGTTTGAAACCTCTGTGATAAAGGCATGGAGTTCAGAATTAAGGCCACTGGTTATAACAATTTTATATTTGCCATGTAAGTAGGCTTTTCATCTGAGAGAAATGCATTGTTTACTACTCATCTTTTACACATTGTTCCCTGTATGGAGACAAATAGTTGCCTTTCCTTACTGACTGTTATATAACTATTAAGCCTCATAAAGGAAATCTGGGTGTATCAATGATAGGATATTGTGGTTAAATGTCTCTGGGTTGTCAAATTGGGACTCTGCCCTTTTCTTGTATTATAGAGGTCATGCAACTAAGCTGATTGATGATATAAGTGATTAGAAGTTTTATGAATGTTCAAATGTCTATATTGTTTAGAAATCGGAATGTTTTACAGAGTTTTTAATTTTCAAACAGAATTTGGTATCACAGACATGGCCTACATGTTATCACAATCAGTGCCAATATTTATAGTCATATAAATTCAGTAATTATGCCCACTGATCCCTCAGACGGGAAGAGTCTTTTTCTTGCCCTCACCATATTCTGGTTACTTTGAATATATAAATCTAGTTGGAGGAACAATTGGTGGTTGTCAATGCCATACTTATTGAATCATCAGTTCATCTCAAAGAAATGTGATAATAAAGGACGAACCAAACTGTAGGGAGCACTTCAAGAAATACACAAAATATTTTGCATTTTTTGTGAATATCCAAAAAAATTGAGTCATTAAGACTATCAACTTTTAATAATTTCCAGATGATTATTTTCAAAAAGAAAGGACAAAATTTTCCATAAAAATGCATTCTCTAGGCTGCTTTCAATGTCAGTTTAACTTTTTCCTCTGCTTAGGGTTTCCCTGATGGTGAAAAAAAAAAAAGAAATAGGAGATTATATACATTTTAGATATATAAATAATTACATGATTGCTATGAGTTTCTGTAGAGGAGAAAATTTTCCTCTGTTATTTGACTAGCATGTAGTGTTGCTTAGTTCCACTTATTTTCTAGCTTGAAAATTATTAGTACATCTGTTTAATTTATTATGACTTCTCCAAAAAAATAGTCGTTAAGTGGAAAACAAGGTTGCAAGATCTGGG
This sequence comes from Carlito syrichta, assembly GCF_000164805.1. Taxonomy (NCBI): domain Eukaryota; kingdom Metazoa; phylum Chordata; class Mammalia; order Primates; family Tarsiidae; genus Carlito; species Carlito syrichta. Next base: position 533,321 of record NW_007079953.1, on the reverse strand, counting down.
ATAAATAAATGTGTCCATACTTAGTCATAAAGGACATTTAACTATTTGAATTCCAGTGCCTTCATCTGTAACATGACACACAGAGTTGCTGTGAAATTAAACATGTAAAGACATTTTGTATGAGATCTGGCACAAAGCAGGCACTCAAAAGCATTGTTAACTCAGAATAAATTTGAATATTATTCAGACTGGGTATAGACATCTCAGATTGATGATTCATTCCATTTATCTTTAATATAGCTTATTAAAACTTTCTTATTTCTGAATCACTAGAACAATGCAAATTAAAACCAAAATGAGATAGAGATATCACCTCACAGCAGTCAGAATGGCTACTATTAGAAAGTCAAAGAAAAGCAGATGTTGTTGCAGTTGTGGAGAAAAGGGAAGACTCATTTACTGTTGGTAGGATTATAAACTAGTTAAATCTCCATGGAAAATAATATGAGATTTCTCAAAAAAACTAAAAATTGAATTACCATTTGATCCAGCAAACACACCATAATAATCTACCCTAAGAAAAATAAATCAATATATAAAAAAGATACTTGTGCTTGTATGTTCATCGAAGCACTGTTCACAATATCAAAACCATGGAACTAACCTAAGTACCCACCAAAGAGAGATTGGATTAAGAAAATTATGTATATATATTATGGAATACTGTGCACCTATCAAAAATGAAACAATATCCTTTGCAGCAATATGGATGGAACTGGAGGTCATCATCCTATGTGAACTTTCTCAGAAACAGAAAACCAAATGCTGCATGTTCTCACTTACATGGGGAGGCTAAATGGCCACAAAGATGGAAATAATAGACACTGAGGATAAGGGGGGAGGGGGAAAGGGCCTTTGAGTTCATAAATTACTTATTGGGCACAATCTTCACTATCTGGGGAGTGGGCCACCTGAGACCCAATTCCCACCACTACACAATATGTCCATGTAACAAACATGAGTGTGTACCATTGATTGTAAAATTAAAATGAAAAAAAACCACTAACTTCTGAGTGCTTTTTGCACCTAGTTTTTGAGATTCCCAGGTATATGACAAGCCATATTGAAATGTATCATACACAGTGTATCATTTAGCCATGAAAACAATAAAGTAGTACTGTCATAGGCCAAGTTATCTAGATGTCCAGAAGACCTGACCTGGAGTTATAAATGGTAAATAATATCTAACATCAACAATCCAAGGCATAATATTATTGCATAGTTTTCTACAATGAATTGCTTATAGTTGTTACTCAGTTAATGTTTTGTGGGTAAGTATTTATAAGCAAAGTCGCCCTAGATAGCTTATTCAATGTCAAGATATTGCCTCTAATGGACTATTTATTTCACATGACTTCATCCTATTTATAAGTAAATATGCAATTTGTTGGTTTTGCATAAAGAAACTTATTTACTTTGAACCATTATTTTAAGTGTCAAGATCATTTAATATTTCTTGTATATGGAAGAGAAAATGTCTTCACCTAAATGGTCACTATCTTAGAGAAGAAAGAATTAATATTTAGAAATTAACGTTTTATATCCATAATTTCCCCCTCCTTTTGGAACAAAAGTTCACTAAACTCTGGATCTCCCAAATTGGCTTGGCAGCACATCTTAAAATTCATCTAAATATTTTTGTAACTCATACACCTCCTGAAATATAAAGGAAAATAAGACTTTTGCTAATTTTTAATTTATACGCTACCAAAAGTGAATATTTTTTTAAGTATTTGCTCTTGGGAAGCTCCATGGAGACATATGACTGATATGGTTATAGAGCTAGTTTTCAATTATTAATTATTTTAAAAAGTTCCATATAATTATTTTATACTTTAGAGTAGAGAGACACTCACATCCATTTGTCAATTCATGGAGTTGAAAAGAAAACACATAAAATATTTAACAGAAATAAGTAACTGGCAATGTGTTCTAACTGACAGGTCAACTTCAGCCTTAAATATATACATTCATACTCAAAATATGCTCTTAGTTAAATATATATATATTGCCAACATCTGAGTATAAGAGTACAAGAAATGGCTCTCCATTGCTGTGGAATGATATTCAATCATAGAAGTGTGAATGTCTATTGATGTATAACATGTCACACCAAAATTACGTGACCATCCTTCTGGTTTACACCATCCTTCTGGTTTACATTTTGGGATGGATGGTTCTGCTGTTTTCTGAGCTCTCATAAATTTGCAATCATCTGTGAGTATGCTAGGTGGCGCTGCAATGGAGACCGTGCAGCTGTTGGCTGAAGTAATGGGGGCTGTTTTCCGTGGCTGGTTCTCATTAGCAGCTGAATAGGGTTCGGAGAGAGTGAGAAGTCGCAGGCAATACCTCTTGAAGTCTGGAGTCTGAATGGAACACTCTCATTTCTATCAAATTCCCTTTGTCTTGGCATACTGGAGTTACTTTCTTTTTTATTTTTTGAGTTGGAGTCTCACTCTGTCGCCCAGACTGGAGTGCAGTGCCCGCTCCCAGCCACCGCAACCTCACCTGCTGGGCTCCGGCGATCCTTCCCCCTCAGCCTTCCAAGTAGCTGGAGCTACAGGCGTGCGCTACCACGCCCGGCTAATTTTTTATTTATGGTAGAGATGAGGTCTCGCCAAGTTGCCCAGGCGGGTCTCGAACCCGCGGGCTCAGGCAATCCACTCACCTCAGCCTCTCAAAGGCGCTTGGAGTTACTTTCTACAAAATCATGCGAGCTGATATTACACATCTCTTCCAAATTATGCATCCAGTGAAGACATGTGGAAATTTTAATATTGGCCAGGGAGAATATTTGCACTTCAAAACTCAGCAAATGCTACCAATCAGGACTTCTGAGAAGATATGGTTATTTATTATTTACCACAACACTACTCTTTATTAGCCAAAGCAAGTTACAAGGTAACCTCAGATTGAAGTAGTGGAGAAATTGATTCCATCGCTTGACCAGACACACACACACACACACACACACACACACACACACATATATATTTGAGTCAGAGTCTCACTCTGTCACTCAGACTGGAGTGCAGTGGTACGATCATGGCTCATCACAGCTTCGACGTCCTGGGCTCAAGTCATCCTACTCTCTCGGCTTCCTGAGTAGCTGGTACTATAGGCAGACACCACCACACCCTGCTAATATAAAAAAAAAATTGGTAGAGATAAGGACTCACGATGTTGTCCAGGCTGGTCTCGAACTACTGTACTCAAGCAATCCTTCCACCTTGGCCTCCCAAAGTGTTTGGATTGCAAGTGTGAGCCACAACACTCAGAAATACATTTAAAACTTTTATTTAGGTCTTGTAGTTTGCTATTTCTTTGTCTCCACACTACCCACCTTAAGTCAAATGCAAAGTGCTATAATAATATTGATTAAAAAGTGTTCATGATCAATTCATAATACTATTTTAATGAAATTATTCTACGAACTGACTATAGGAGCCATGATACTGGATTAAAAATTTCCCTGAAAGTAGATTCTGAAATCTGACAACGCTTTAAACAAGTCACAACTCAGAAAATGAGTTAAATATGTATATATTAAACTTTAAATATTTAACTCATTGGAATGCAACTTAACTCACTAGGAGTAAATCTTTTGTTTTTTATTTAGTATTTTCTGTAAGATAAATCTGTTTATGAGGCATTACATCTTCTGAATGAATGTTGCCTCAGGATCAACCTTTAATTGATAAACTCTCTCTGTTTTGGCTTTAGAACCTGGTCCTGGAACTAGAACATAATTCCCAAAAGGACTATTTTCTTTTCATAACTAGAATTAAACGGTAATCCCTTAAATGAGATGTTTGTAATTTAATAGCTTCAACAAGAACTGAGTTTTGGCTTTAATTTTTCAAATATTTAAGCATGTTTTTCATTTCATATTTGGATTTTTAAATGATGCAAGCTACTATTTCAAAGCTATTGTACTTTGTGTGTGTGTGTGTGTGTGTGTG